>NC_059292.1:18024194-18224194 GCF_017591435.1 Portunus trituberculatus | reverse complement strand
GCTGCATAGCACACTTCCGACAGTCCTTAAATGGGGCAGCTACTTTGAGCGCTAATAAAACCGCTAGCATTGGTAGCGCTGCTATATTTGGTCATGACGTAGGCCTATGGTAGTACTGTCGGCTCCCAGGAAGTACACCGCTCTAGCCAGCTAGTCTCCCGCAATTTTTTGTGAGGTGCGTGAGCGTCGTGTCGCAGTGATAATTATTTACGTATTTACTTATTTAAGGAACTATTATTTACAACTATGGCTACTGGTGCTAAGAGGAAGCTAAAGTTTAGTGATAAAAGTGATAGACAAGGCGGGACAAGACACAAAGTGCACAGGTTGGAGGTAGATCCCGACCCCGCTATTGTGACAACATCGTCACCCACGCCTGATAAAAACATACGTAACTATAATCAGCCAATATGAGTGAAAACACGAAAAACATGTGAAAACACATAAAAACATGAGCAGTGCCTTACATTATGTAAGAATATACATAAAAGCACCTCCCCCGAGTTGCCGCTACCACAATCTTCTCCAATTATCGGTTATTATTCTGAGACAACCATAGTGAGTAGAGCAATAAAAACTTGTAGGATGATGCATTGTCATGTCTACTAACAGCAGATTTTTTTCCAGAGTAATCTATAAGAGTTGATTTTTTTATGATAATTGCGGTAATGGGAGGGTGCGAATTTTGCGGCCATCGGTCTTAGCGGGTTAAAAGGAGAGAACAGGATGGTGGAAGACCCAAAAAGTATGGCAGAACTATTAAATAAAAAATTCCAGGAGGTCTTTACTAAGGAATCTAAATTTGAAAGGCCACAGGGTAATAGAGAGACAGTCTATATGAAAGGGATTAAAGTAACCAAGCTTGAAATAAAAGAATTAATGAAGGAACTGGATGAAGAGAAGGCAATGGGACCAGATGAAGTCTCAGGTAGAATATTAAAAGAATGTAGGGAAGAACTAGCAAGACCTATATACATCATCATAAAATGCTCAATAGAAAATGGAACAGTACCAGTAGAATGGAAAAGAGCTGAGGTAGTTCCCATAATATAAGAGCAGAAGGAAGGAAGAACCTTTAAATTACAGACCGGTATCACTAACTAGTGTAATATGCAAGATGTGTGAAAGAATAATATAGAAACAATGGATCGAGTTCTTTGAAGACAACAAATTAATATCAAATAGCTAATTTGGTTTTAGAAAAAGACGGTCGTGTGTAACAAATTTACTGAGTTTCTATTCTAGAATAGTTGATAGAGTACAAGAGAGAGGGATGGGTTGACTGTATTTATTTGGATTTCAAAATGGCATTTGACAAAGTGCCACATGCAAGATTACTATGGAAGTTAGAGGAGAAGGGTGGCTTAAAAGGAAGCACATTGTGATGGATAGAAAATTATTAGAGGGGGAGAGAAATATGGACGGTAGTTAAAGATATGAAGTCCAAATGGAGAGCAGTAGAAAGCGGAGTGCCGCAGGGATCAGTATTAGCACCAATATTTTTCCTCATTTATATTAACGACATGCCAGAGGGAGTGAACAGCTACATAAATCTGTTTGCAGATGATATGAAACTGTGCAGAGGTATAAAGCAAAAAGAGGATTGTGAAATACTGCAGGAAGACCTAAATAAGATCTGGTAATGGAGTAAAAATTGGGAAATGGAATTCAGTTGATAAGGCAAATACTTCACTATTTAAGAGAGTGTTGACTATTGAACGTAAACTAGATAAATGGATAAAGGAGTGTATGGGAATGAAAGAGAATGAAGAACAGGAAAAAAATGGATAAAGGAGAGTATGGGAATGAAAGAGAATGAAGAACAGGAAAAAGAGTTTAAAAAACTGAGAGAAAGGATAAAAAAAAGTGGAAGAAAACGAAGCTAGGCTAAGAGCGGAAAACGACGAACTGAAAAAGGAAGTAGCTAACTACAAGAAGTAGATGGAAGAAGGACTCAATAAAGCCGAGAAAGAAAAAGAGAAGCTGAAAGATCTAGTTAACAAAGAGGAAAGAGTACAGAATGTGATTAAAAAAGAAGTACAAGCATGGAGAGTCAAGGATAAGAAAGATATGAATGATTTTCAGGTGGTGATTCAAGAAAAACAAAAAGAAACAAATGAAAATATGACAAACAAAATTATAGAAGTCCTCAAGACAAAAGAAAATCTAGTTAGAGAAATTGCGGAAAAAAAAAGAGTGTAATCGTATTTGGATTAAAATAAAAAAATTTTAAATATAGACCAAGAAGAGAAAAAGAAGAAATGAAATCAGTCAAACACCTACTAAAAAATCTAAACGACAAAGATAGGCAGAACTTAGAAGAGGAAGTAGAAGAAATAAACAGAATGGGACCATATCAAAAAGGAAAAACGAGACCAATTAAAATACTATCTAAAATCACAAGTAGCAACAGAAGAAATATTATATAGAACTACTAAACTCAGAGACACAGAAGGTTGCAAGGATATATACAGTAAAACCTCGCTTGACGAACGTCTCTAAGGATGAACAATTTGGGAGACGACCAAAAAATTTGTCAACATATTGACCCAGGGGACGAAAGATATTTCAGGGACGAACACGGTTAAACGGCTCGCGGCAGGCAAACCGTTTGTGTGATAGCCAATCCAGCTATCACACAACAACCAAAAAAAACATAAGCACAAAAGAAAATAGAAACAGGAACATACGAAAAATATTACATAACATAATCTCCGTGCCACCACGATTTTCTCCTGTTTTTCCTGGGCATGGTGATGTTACCGGTGCGCTCTACTGTAGCTTCCTCGGTGTTATCCTCGCTGCTTTGGTGGCTCTCAGCGTTGCTGTCAACATCATCCTGGCCATGTTCAGGTACTGCAGATTGTGGCACATCCATCGCAGCTGTTTCCTCGCTCGCCTGGCAAGGAACACCGCCCTACTGCCCGCTCCTCTTACATTGAGCATCACCTCCGAGGATCAAAGGAACTTCCTGGCCACGTACATTTAACTTCCCTTCTTGGAAGTCCAAACTTGCTCCCACATGCGTTAGGAAGTCAATCCCCAGCAGACAAGGGTCTTCCAAGGCAGAGACGAAGACTGGCAATCTTTCCATGTTTCCCACGCCGATGTTCATTATAACGGGCCCCATAGCGGCACTGACTTGTGACGCTTCACAGCTGTTGTGTATCTCTGGCACGCTACACATCAAAGTCCTCTCTCATGACTGTCTTCTCGCATCTTGTCTGTCTTCCTCCCCATCCTCTTCTCCTCCATTCCATCATGCCATCAATGTCCAGTCTCTCCAGTAAATAACCTTTTCTTTTTTATTCATTTTATTATCATTTTGATAGCATTTAGGTAAGTAAAACAACATAGGCTTTTTATAATTATTTTGTTCATGTCATGCATACATTAAAGGTCTATTTTGAATGGGTTTTATGGACAAAAGTATGATTTTTTGGGGGGTCTGGAACAGATTAATGGTATTTCAATACATTCTTATGGGAAAAATTGATTCAGGGGACGAACAAATCGGGTGACGAACAGGATTTAGGAACGAATTATGGTTGTGAGCTGAGGTTTTACTGTAATTTGCAAAGGAATATTGGATTAGCCTTTCACTACATGGACAAAGAAATGATGAAGAAATTGATAAGTACTAAAATAAGACACAGATTGGAATATGCAAAGAGTTGTGTGGATCCCACATAAAAAGAAACACATAAAGAAATTGGAGAGACTACAAAAAAAATGGCTACAAGAATGGTTCCAGAATTTAAAGGGATGACATATGAGGAGAGACTAAAACCTATGGATCTACCACCCCTGGAACAGAGTAGAGAGAGAGGGGATCTGATACAAGTTCATAAATTGATTAACGGAATGGATCAAGTAGATAATGAGAAACTAATCCTGAGAGAAGAATATGACAATAGAAGCACAAGATCGCATAGTAAGAAACTGAGGAAGGGAAGATGTCTGAGAGATGTTAAAAAATATAGTTTCTCACAAAGATGTGTTGAGACTTGGATCAGTTTGAGTGAGGAAGTGGTGTCAGCAACAAGTGTGCATAGTTTTAAAGAAAAATTGGATAAGTGTAGATATGGAGACGGGACCACACGAGCATAAAGCCCAGGCCCTGTAAAACTACAACTAGGTAAATACAACTAGGTAAATACACACACACACACACACACACACACACACACACACACACACACACACACACACAAACATTTAAAAAAAAAAATAGGATAAGTGTAGATATGGTGACGGGCCCACACGAGCGTAAAGCCCAAGCCCTGTAAAACTACAACTAGGTTTGAGTCGGGTAAACAACACACACAACACACACACACACACACACACACACACACACACACACACACACACACACGGGACATCGTCGATGGCGGACGTGGTCGCTGAGCTCCAGAGCAATCATCTCTAATTCTACAGTTACCATTGCCTAAGAGTAACCAAGGTGGGAAAGGAGCTGGTAATGTTTGTCCCGTCTCCATATAGTCATGTTAACTGTTGATTAGCAAAATAATGTCCAGGGAAGGTAAATATAAACTGTAGCCTGCGTTTGAGCCATCAGCTGGTTTGTTTACATCTGCGCAACATGGCGGCCGTGAACTCGAAAGATGAATCAGACTTCACAGGATTTCAAGGAATAATGGAGAAGAGCGCTTATGTGAAGAAAATTCTGGAGTTGGAAGGTAAAATTGAAAACTGTTTGAAAAGTATGGGGGCCTGGAAACGAGTTATGACAATGTAATGAAAGAGTGTGCCGATATGAAGAAGGAAAATGAAGCACTGAAAGAGGAAGTTAAGCTAATTAAAGTGAATTGCGAAAAATGTGGAGAATCTCTAGGAAAAGTGATGGAGAAGCAGGCTGAATGGAAAAAAGTCAGGAAGTGGAAAGAAAGGAGGTAAATTACAAAGTTGCAAGTCTGGAAAAGGAAATCAAAGAGTCTGGGAGAAAACTTTGGGCCTTGCTGAAATTATAGATCAACAGATCATAGAAGAGAAGATTGCTGAGAAAGTGGTGAAGGTTATTAAATCAAATGAGACATTGGTGAGGGAAACTGTAGACAAAAAGAGATGTGTGGTGATATTTGGTGTGGAGGAGGATAAGACACCGAGTAAAATGGAGAGAGAAAAACATAAAAAGGTGATAAATAATATCATTAATGTGGTGCAGGAGGAGGAAAAGACCTAGTACAAGAAATAGAGGACTTCCATAGAATTGGAAAGTTCACAAGAGAAGGTATGAGGCCAATAAGAATCAAACTTAAGTCACAAAAGGATGTAGATGAATTGGTGGAGAAGTCATGGAGGCTAGCCCAGCAGGAAACAACAAGGAAGATTTGGTTGAGAAGAGATCTCGGTGAAAAGGAAAGAGAAATGTTAAATGAGTTGAGAAAGGAGGCTTTGAAAAAAAATGAAGAGAGGACAGAAGAGGAGAAGAAAGAGTTTTTCTGGAGAATCTTGGATATGAGACTGAGGAAGTGGTTCATAACCCAGAAAAGTACAGCAAGAAAGGACTAAAGAAACTTACGTATGAGCGAATGTAATGTATTCCAACATAAATGGAGTGATATCGGGATTTTAGAACTCAACGATTACTTGAGGGACAAGAACCCAGATATTGTGGGTCTTACTGAAACAAAACTGAGAGAGGAGAAGACCTGATGATGGTTGGAGAAGGAAATATAATGTTTGGAAAAGAAATAGAGTAGGTAAGATGGGAGGAGGAGTGATGTTGCTGGTTAAAAAGATATAAAGGTGGATCAAGTGAAAGAAGGTATGGGAAAGGCAGAAGTGCTAAAGATCAGAGCAGAAACTAATGAAGGAAAAAGAGGCACTACATAGTGGTGTACGTACCACCTAAGACAAATGCATGGTCAGTACAGGAATATGAAGAAATGATAAGTGATACAGGAACATGTCTGGAAGAAATGTTGGGTGGCTGTGAACGAACTATAATGATGGGAGATTTTAATTGTAAAGAGGTGTGTTGGGAGGACTGGTCAATGGAAGGATCAGAGACAACATGGGGAAATACACTATTGACACTGGCAATGGAAAATGTGTTAACTCAGTGGGTCAAAGAAGATACTAGGTTTGGAGGAGAGGGAGCATCGTCAAGACTGGACTTGGTCTTTAGTACAGAGCCAATGGTCATTGAGGAGATGAGGGTGGAGTGCCCTTTAGCAAAGAGTGATCATGCAGTTTTGGAGTTCAAGGTGATAGATGAAGAGAAATCTAGAAGAAATGAAGAATATAAAGTGGGAAGATGGAATTATGCCAAGACAGATTTTGGAAACCTAAAGAAATTCTTTCAAGAGACAAATTGGATGAAATTCAAGAGTGCTAAGGAGCAAATGAAAAGTGGAAGGAATTTATAAAAATATACAAAGAAGGTGAGAAAAATTTGTACCAATAAGACAACATAGAGAAGTTGGAAAGCAGGACTGGTTTAACGATAGATGTGAAAAGGCTAGAACAAGAAAAGAGGATGCATGGAAGAGGTGGAGAAGGAAAAGACGGATTAAGCAGTGGGAAAGTTACAAAAGAGCAAGAAATGAATATGTGTTGATTAGAAGAGAAGAAAGAAAGAAACAAGAAAAGGATATAATTGATAAATGTAAAGACCAACCAAGGCTTTTTACAGACATGTGAACAACAACATCAAAAATAGAGAAAGTATTGAAAGTTTAGAAGTAAATGGAGTATGCAGTGAAGATCCCAGGAAATGGCAGAGGCTATGAATGGATGCTTTCGGAAGGTATTCACAAAGGAGACTGCTTTTGACAAACCACTGGTAATGGAACAGAAAGGGATTATGAAGGAGTTTCAAGTAACTGTGGAGGAGATCAAGAATATGATGGGGAGTTTAGAAGTGAGAAAAGCTGTGGGACCTGATGGGGTATCAGGATGGATTTTAAGAGAATGCAGGAGCAACTGGCAGAAAAAGTTTGTGAAGTAATTGATGCCTCATTAAGGGAAGGTGTAGTGCCCCAAGACTGGAAAAGAGCTAACATTGTCCCAATCTATAAATCAGGTAACAAGAGAGACCCATTGAACTATAGACCAGTGTCACTTACAAGTGTGGTAGCTAAGATGTGTGAGAGGGTGGTGAAGAATAGATGGACAGACTTCTTGGAGAAAAATGACATACTTTGTGAGTGTCAATTTGGTTTTAGAAAAGGGCGTTCATGCACGACAAACCTGATATGTTACTATTCGAGGGTGATAGATGTAATACAGGAAAGAGATGGTTGGGCTGATGGAATATATCTGGATTTAAAAAAGGCCTTTGATAAGGTACCACACCGGAGACTGATCTGGAAACTTGAAATGGTAGGAGGAGTGCATGGCAGTTTACTAAAATGGATGGAAGACTTTTGGTAGGAAGAGAAATGAGAACAATAATTAAGGACAGACCATCAGAATGGGGCTTGGTGGAGAGTGGAGTTCCACAGGGATCAGTGTTGGCACCAGTAATGTTCGCGGTCTACATAAATGACATGGTGGATGGGGTGTCCAGTTATGTGAGCCTATTTGCAGACGATGCAAAATTGTTAAGAAAAGTGAGATGTGACAAAGATTGCGAACTACTCCAGGAAGACTTGGACAGAATATGGAAATGGAGCTGTACATGGCAAATGGAGTTCAACACGACAAAATGCAAGAAAATAGAGTTTGGCAAGAGTGAAAGAAGAATCAGGAGTATGTACAAGATAGGAAATGAAGACATAAAACCAGTCATGAAGAAAAAGACCTTGGGGTGACAATTACCAATGACCTATCGCCAGAGAGACATATAAACAAAATAATTGGAGAAGTATTGAACTTATTGAGGAACATAAGAGTGGCGTTCGTATATTTAGATGAAGAAATGATGAAGAAAATAATTACTGCAATGATAAGACCGAGGCTTGAATATGCAACAATACAGTGGGCTCGAACTTAAAGAAACACATAAGGAAACTAGAGAAAGTACAGAGGGCTGCAACAAAATGGTGCCTGACTTAAGAGATTTGACTTATGAAGACAGACTGAAAAGAATGCAACTTCCGACCCTGGAAAACAGAAGAGAAAGGGGAGACCTGATAGCAATATACAGAGTGATGATTGGCATGGAAAAATGGATAGGGAAGATCTGTGTATGTGGAATGAAAGAATGTCGAGAGGGCATGGGAAAAAACTAAAAATGGCCACTTATAGGAGAGATGTGAAAAAATATAGCTTCCCTCATAGAAGGGTGGAAGCATGGAATAGTTTAGACGTGGAAGTGGTCAACGCAAGGAATATTCATGATTTTAAGAAAAAGCTGGACATTAATAGATATGGAGACGGGACAACACGAGCATAGCTCTTTTCCGTATGTTACAATTAGGTAAATACAATTAGGTAAATACACACACACACACACACACACGGACGCACTGGCGCAGTTCCGACGATCAGCTGATCTTCACTACACCTGTTGTATAGTATTTACAGTGGCCTGGGCAGGTAGTGTGGACTCATTTTTTTTTTTTCTCTCTTCATGAAATCAATTATTAAAGAATAATGAGTGAAAAAGATATTCCATCCAAATGCAGACATGAGAATAGAAAAGGGCTGATGATGACTATGTCGGTGAGGGAGAACAGCGATTCAAGGGTTCGATACGACGACAACTTCACTACTTAAGAGAGTGTTCAATATTGAATGTAAACTAGATAAACTGATAAAGGAGAAGATGGAAATGAAAGAGAATAAAGAACAGGAAATGGAGTTTATAAGACTGAGAGAAAGGATAAGAAAAGTGGAAGAAAATGAAGCTAGGCTAAAAGCGGAAAACGAAGAACTAAAAAAGGAAGTAGCTAACTACAAAAAGCAGATGGAAGAAGGACTCGGTAAAGCCGAGAAAGAAAAGGAGAAGCTGAAAGATCTAGTAAACAAGGAAGAGGAATGAGTACAGAACGTGATTAAAATAGAAGTACAAGCATGGAGAGTCCAAGATAAGAAAGATAAGGCTGATTTTCAGGAGGTGATTCAAGAACAACTTAAAGAAAAAGAAGAAAATATGACAAACAAAATTATAGGAGTCCTCAAGACAAAAGAAAATCTAGTTAGAGAAATTGCAGAAAAAAAGAAGAGTGTAGTCGTATTTGGAATAAAAGAAAAAAATATAAAATATAGACCAAAAAGAGAAAAGAAGAAATGAAATCAGTCAAAGACCTACTGAAGAATCTTAATGACGAAGATAGGCAGAACTTGGAAGTGGAAGTAGAAGAAATAAACAGAATGGGACCATATCAAGAAGGAAAAACGAGACCAATTAAAATACTACTAAAATCACAAGCAGCAACAGAAGAAATATTATATAGAACAACAAAACTTAGAGAAACAGAAGGCTGTAAGGATATCTATATAAAGAAAAATAGAAATGAGGAAGAAAGGAAGAGATACAATGAACTGGCAGCAGCAGTAAGGGAAAAGAATAATGAGAGGTCAGAAGAGGAGAAAAAGGCATTTTTTTGGAGAATTCTAGGAGACAGGATAAGGAAATGGTATATAAACGAGAAGGAAGAGAAAAAAGTGGAACAAGTTTAACTAAAAATGATGAAGGCAAAAGACTAAAATTGATGTATACGAACACAGACAGGGTTTTATCAAGTAAATTAGAATTAAGAGATTACATAAGGAAGTTGAGGTAGGAGAGACTTTAGCAAACAGTGACCATCATATAATTAGATTTATCATTAATTCCAGTAGGGATAATATAGTGAATAAGACTAGAGTCCCAAACTATCAGAAAGGCAATTATGGTAGGTTACGTCAGTTATTAGGAGAGGTAAACTGGGAAGATAGTTTTGGAAATAAAACTGCACAGGAGATGTGGGATATTTTTAAGGTTGTAGTAAAGGGTATAGTGATGCAGTGTATCCCTTATAAAGATATAAGGCAGAGAAACAGGAAGCCATTATGGTGGACTCATGAGATAGGTAGCCAGATCAGAGAGAAGAAGAGGGCATACAGAGAGTTGCAGAAAAGTGGGAAGATGTAGATTTGATTAGGTACAGACAGGTCAGAGATGATTTGAGTAAGGTTATAAAAAAAGTAAAAGGCAGGCAGAGATAAAACTAGCTAGAGCTGGGAGTAAAGATCCCAAAAAATTATATAGTTATTACAAGGTCAGTGATAAAAGAAATAAGGATAGGATTGGACCACTCAGAAAAGATGGTGTAGTAGTGATCAAAATGAAGACATAGTAGAATTATTGAATGAACAATTTTCTTCAGTATTTACTAGGGAAAGAATAGGAAATTCTGTTACAAACAGTGCGACGAGTAGTTTAAGAGCTTTAGAAAATATTGATATAAAACCGGGAATTGTTAGGAAATTTATTCTTGAACTAGACGATAGGAAAGCTAGTGGTCCTGATGAGCTACATGCCAGAGTACTTAGGGAGGGTGTAGACAGTATTTCTGAAGCACTTAAGTTAATCTTTGAAAGATCACTTAGGTTTGCTGAGATACCACAGGACTGGAAGTTAGCTAATGTTACTCCAATATTTAAAAAAGGTAGGAAGGATGATGTGAATAATTATAGACCGATCAGTTTAACTAGTATAGTATGTAAGATCCTAGAGAAAATCATTAAGGGTAGTATTTGGGAGCATTTAAATGAGAATAGATTAATTAGAGATACCCAACATGGCTTTAGATCAGGAGGTCCTGTCTTACAAATTTGCTCGATATCTTAGAATATATTACCAAGGAGTTAGATGATGGAAATAGCATAGATGTTATATATCTAGATTTTAGCAAGGCGTTTGATAAGGTACCGCATAGGAGGCTAGTGTACAAATTGAGACTACATGGGATAGGGGGTAGGTTAGTTGATTGGATTAGTGAATGGCTTTCTGATAGGAAACAGAGAGTAGTATTAAATGGGGCAATGTCTGAGTGGAAGGAAGTGGTTAGTGGGGTACCCCAAGGATCAGTGCTAGGACCTCTTCTTTTCTTGGTGTACATTAACGATTTAGATATAGGAATTAGTAGCAAAGTATCAAAGTTTGCAGATGATACTAAGATAGCATGTGCAGTACAGGGTGAAAAGGACAATTACAGAATACAACGAGACCTGGACAGGCTGATAGCATGGGCAGACAGGTGGCAGATGGAGTTTAATTCTAAAAAGTGTCAGGTTATGCATTTAGGTAAAGACAACACAAACTTTAACTATGAGATGGAGGGATGTTGGCTAGAGGCAGTAGATGAAGGAAAGGATTTAGGAGTAGTGATAGACAGGACTATGAAATTTTCAAAGCAATGTTTAGAAGCAAGAAATAGGGCAAATAGGATCCTGGGTTTTATAAATAGAAATGTTAGTTATAAAAGTAAGGAAGTGGTGCGTAGCTTATATAATTCCTATGTTAGGCCCCATTTAGAGTATTGCATACAGGCCTGGTCACCCCACTATAGGCAGGATATCAACATGTTAGAAGCAGTTCAGAGAAGAGCAACTAGGATGATACCAGCTTTGAAGCGCCTGGAGTATAGAGATAGATTAAAGGCATTAAACATGTTTTCATTTGAGAGGAGATGTATAAGAGGGATATGATAGAGTTATTTAAAATGTTCTCAGATACAAACTACATAGATGTGAGATCTTTCTTTACCTTAGAGGAGGAAGTAGGACTAGAAATCATGGCAGGAAGATTAGAAAGCAAGGCTGCAGGTTAGATATAAGAAAATATTTCTTTAGTCATAGGGTGGTAGACTTCTGGAATGCATTGCCAGAGACGGTTGTAAATAGCACTAGTTTGACAATGTTTAAAAACAGATTAGATAAGCACTTAAATTTATTAGATTTATAATTATGTATAGCGCTGCATGATAGTTTTATAAGAAATTTACTATAGTTAAACAAGACATGATCCCCATGTATGGGGATTACAGATTGTAGAGGAATTCGATGCAGGACTTAGCCCTGTTAATGGGCCAAATATTTAGAATTAGTATATAATGTATTGTGTACTTGTAAGTGTATCTTTAAGTACTGATGACGAGGTCGCTGTGCGACTGATACAGGATAACCTAGATGGGCCCTGGTGGCCCTTTGTTATCCTATTATTTATGTTATGTGGAATGTTAAGGAAAAGCAGAAGTATTGTATATTAAGATGCATATTAATAAAAAGAGTTAATAATCATTGTAACATATGTGCCACCAAAACAAATTCATGGACCAATAAGAATATAAAGACATGATAGATGACACAATAAGGAGTCTAATGAGAATCGTTAAAGAAAGGAGAAAAGTGATATTAGTAGGAGATTTCAACTGTAAAGAAGTGGACTGGGAAAATTATGAAAGTGGTATGGGGAAGAAGCCTGGGAGAAAGATTCTTGAACCTAATGATAGACAATATGATGGACCAGAGAGTAAAGGAATGCACAAGATTCAGAGGAAATGACGAGCAGAGATTGGACCTAGTTTTACAAGAGGTATACAAATGAATGATGATATAAGATATAAGTGCCCATTGGGAAAGAGTGACCATGCAATATTAGAAATAGATATAGAAGAAGGAAAGGAAGATAGAGACGATTCATACAAAGGAGACCGATTAAATTACAGAAAGGCTGATATTGAGAATCTCAAGAACTATTTTAAAACGTAGACTGGGAGGAGATGGAAAACTCAGAGACAATGCAAGACAAATATAACTTATTTTTGGAAATATACAAAACAGGAGTCAGGAATATGTCCCAAAATATAGACCAAAAGAAGAAGGAAAGAAAGATTGGTTTAATGCAAGGTGTGCTAGGGCAAAGAAGAAAAGAGATGGAGCATGGAAAAGGTGGAGGAGAAATAGGAATCCAACAAACAAGGAAAACTTCAAGGCAGCGAGAAATGAATATGTTAAGGTGAGGAAGGAAGAGGAAAAGAACTTCAAAAAAGATATTGTCGAAAAATGTAAGGAGCAACCAAAATTGTTCTATAGATTCATAAATGGAAAAATTAGGCAAAAAGAAACAATAGAAAGGTTAAAAGGAGAGAACAGGATGGTGGAAGACCCAAAAGTATGGCAGAACTATTAAATAAAAATTCCAGGAGGTCTTTACTAAAGAATCCAAATTTGAGAGGCCACAGGGTAATAGAGACAATCTATATGAAAGAGATTAAAGTAACCAAGCTTGAAATAAAAAGAGTTAATGAAGGAACTGGATGAAGAGAAGGCAATGGGACCGGATGAAGTCTCAGGCAGAATACTGAAAGAATGTAGGGAAGAACTAGCAAGTCCTATATACAACATCATAAAATGCTCAATAGAAAATGGAACAGTGCCAGTAGAATGGAAAAGAGCTGAGGTGGTTCCCATATATAAGAGCGGGAAAGAAGAACCTTTAAATTACAGACCGGTATCACTAACTAGTGTAATATGCAAGATGTGTGAAAGAATAATAAAGAAACAATGGATCGAGTTCCTTGAAGACAACAAATTAATATCAAATAGCCAATTTGGTTTTAGAAAAGGACGGTCTTGTGTAACTAATTTATTGAGTTTCTATTCTAGAATAGTTGATAGAGTACAAGAGAGAGAGGATGGGTTGACTGCATCTATTTGGATTTAAAAAAGGCGTTTGACAAAGTGCCACATGCAAGATTACTGTGGAAGTTAGAGGAGAAGGATGGCTTAAAAGGAAGCACATTGAGATGGATAGAAAATTATTTGAGGGGGAGAGAAATAAGGACAGTAGTTAAAGATATGAAGTCCAAGTGGAGAGCAGTAGAAAGCGGAGTGCCACAGGGGTCAGTATTGGCACCAATACTTTTCCTCATTTATATTAACGACATGCCAGAAGGAGTGAACAGCTACATAAATTTGTTTGCGGATGATACGAAACTGTGCAGAGTTATAAAGCAAAAGGAGGATTGTGAAATACTGCAAGAAGACCTAAATAAGATCTGGGAATGGAGTAAGAAGTGGGAAATGGAATTCAATGTGAACAAAAGCCATGTCATGGAAATGGGAAAGAGTGAAAGACGACCTGTGGGAATCTATAAGATGGGAGATGGAGTAGAACTGGAGAAAGTCAAAAGGAAAAGGACTTAGGAGTGACGATGGAAGAAAACAATCAACCAGTAAGCCATATTGATAGAATTTTAGAGAAACATATAATTTGCTAAGGAATATTGGAGTAGCATTTCACTACATGGACAAAGAAATGATGAAGAAATTGATAAATACTATAATAAGACCCAGATTGGAATATGCAGGAGTAGTGTGGACCCCTCATAAAAGAAACACATAAGAAAATTGGAGAGGCTACAAAAATGGCTACAAAAATGGTCCCAGAACTTGAAGGGATGACATATGAGGAGAGACTAAAGGCTATGGATCTACCAACCTTGGAACAAAGAAGGAGAGAGGAGACCTGATACAAGTCTATAAATTGATCAACGGAATGGACCAAGTGGATAATGAGAAACTGATCCTGAGAGAAGAATATGACACCAAGCACAAGATCGCATAGTAAAAGCTGAGAAAGGAAGATGTCTGAGAGATATAAAAAATATAGTTTCCAGAGATGTATTGAGACATGGAACAGTTTAGATGAAGAAGTAGTGTCTGCAACGAGTGTGCACACTTTTAAAGTAAGATTGGATAAGTGTAGATATGGAGACGGGGCCACACGAGCATGAAGCCCAGGCCCTGTAAAACTACAACTAGGTAAAACTAGGTAAATACACACACACACAGAGGAACACGCAATACCGTCGCTCCCGAGAATCAGCTGATCTTCACTACCTTTGTTTGGGTTTGCAGTGGCCTGGGCGAAAAATGTGGACTCATTTTTTTTTCATGAATACAGTGTTAAATAATAATGAGTAAGAAAGACATTCCATCTAAATGCAGGTATGTGACATGGGAAAGAATGAAAGCTGATGATGACAATGTTGATGAGGGAGAAAGAGAATTTGAAGGCTTTGATATGGCGCAAACTTCACTATTTGATAGAGTCTTGACTATAGAAGGTAAATTAGATAAATTGATAAAGGAGAGTATGGGAATGAAAGAGAATGAAGAACAGGATAAAGAGCTCCAGAAATTGAAAGAAAGGATAAAAAGAGTGGAAGAAAACAAAACTAGGCTAAGAACCAAAAAATGAAGAATTAAAAGTCCAAATAGCGAACTACAAGAAATTGATGAAAGAAGGACTCGGTAAAGCCGAGAAAGAAAAAGAGAAGCTAAAAGATCTAGTTAACAAAGAAGAAGAAAGAGTACAAGACGTGATTAAAAAAGAAGTACAAGCATGGACAGTCCAAGATAAGAAAGACAAGGAATCATTTCAAGAAGTATTTCAAAAACAGTTAAAAGAAAGAGATGAAAATATGACAAGCAAAATGATAGGAGTCCTCAAGAAAAAGAAAATTTAGTAAGAGAAATTGCGGAAAAAAAGAAGTGTAATTATTTTTGGACTGAAAGAAAAAATGTTAAATATAGACCAAGAAGGAAAAGACGAAATGAAATCAGTAAAGACCTACTAAAACATCTGAACGATGAGGATAGACAGAACTTAGAAGAGGAAGTAGAAGAAATCCATAGAATGGGACCATATCAAGAAGGAACAGTGAGACCAATTAAGATATTACTAAAATCACAAGCAGCAGCAGAAGAAGTACTATATAGAAAAACAAAACTCAGAGAAACAGAAGGTTGCAAAGATATATATATATATATATATATATATATAAAGAAAACGAGGAGGAAAGGAAGAGACACAATGAACTGGTGGCAGAAGCAAGAGAAAAAAATGGAGCAAGTATAACTAAAAATGTTAAGAACATGAGATTAAAAATGATGTATACAAACATAGATGGAATTTTATCTAGTAAATTAGAATTAAGAGATTACATAAAGAAGAACCAGATACTGTATGCCTGGTGGAAACAAAGTTAAATGATGCAATAAAAATAGACATAGATAAAAGGTATAATATATGGAGGAGAGACGGAGTGGGTAAAGGAGGAGGAGGAGTCATGATGATGTTAAGGAAGGACATAGTGGTAAATCAAGTGGAGTTTGGGCAAGGAAAATCAGAAATACTGTATGTTAAGATGCATATTAACAAAAGGAGTTAACAATCATTGGAACATATGTGCCACCAAAAACAAACTCATGGACTAACCAAGAATATAGAGACATGATAGATGACACAATAAGGAGTCTTACAAGAATCATTAAGGAAAGGAGAAAAGTGACATTGGTAGGAGATTTCAACTGTAAGGAGGTAGACTGGGAAAATTATGAAAGTGGTATTGGGGAAGATGCCTGGGAGATAGATTCCTGAACCTAATGATAGATAATTTGATGGTCCAAAGAGTAAGGGAAAACACAAGATTCAGAGGAAACGATGAGCCAGCAAGATTAGACCTAGTTTTTACAAGGGATATACCAATTAACAATGATATAAGATACAAGTGCCTATTGGGAAAGAGTGACCATGTAATATTAGAAATGGATATAGAAGAAGGAAAGGAAGATAGAGATGAATCATACAAAGGAGACCGATTAAATTACAGAAAGGCTGATATTGAGAATCTCAAGAACTATTTTAAAAACGTAAACTGGGAGGAGATGGAAAACTCATTAATGGTTCAAGAGACATATAACTTATTTTTGGAAATATACAAAACTGGGGTCAGGGAATATGTCCCGAAATATAGACCTAAAGAAGAAGGAAAGAAAGATTGGTTTAATGCAAGATGTGCTAGGGCAAAGGAGAAACAAGATGGAGCATGGAAAAGGTGGAGAAGAAACAGAAATCCAGAAAATAAGGAAAACTTCAAAACAGCAAGAAATGAATATGCTAAGGTGAGAAAGGAAGAAGAAAGGAACTATGAAAAGGACATTGTCGAAAAATGTAAGGAACAACCAAAATTGTTCTACAGATTCATAAATGGAAAAATAAGACAAAAAGAAACAATAGAAAGGTTAAAAGGAGAAAACGGAATGGTGGAAGACCCAAAAAGCATGGCAGAACTGTTAAATAGTAAATTTCATGAGGTCTTTACTAAGGAATCCAAATTTGAAAGACCACAGGGTAATAGAGACTGTCTATATGAAAGAGATTAAAGTAACCAAGCTTGAAATAAAAAGTTGATGACGGAACTAGATGAGGAAAAGGCAATGGGACCGGATGAAGTCTCAGGCAGAATACTGAAAGAATGTAGGGAAGAACTAGCAAGTCCAATATACAACATCATAAAATGCTCAATTGAAAATGGAACAGTGCCAGTGGAGTGGAAAAGAGCTGAGGTGGTTCCCATATATAAGAGCAGAAGGAAGGAAGAACCTTTAAATTACAGACCGGTATCACTAACTAGTGTAATATGCAAGATGTGTGAAAAGTAATAAAGAAGCAATGGATTGAGTTTCTTGAAGACAACAAAATATTATCAAATAGCCAATTTGGTTTTAGAAAAGGTCGGTCATGTGTAACAAATTTATTGAGTTTCTACTCTAGAATAGTTGATAAAGTACAAGAGAGAGAGGATGGGTTGACTGTATTTATTTAGATCTAAAAAGGCTTTTGATAAAGTGCCACATGAAAGATTACTATGGAAGTTAGAGGAGAAGGGTGGCTTAAAAGGAAGCACATTGAGATGGATGAAGAATTACTTAAGGGGAGAGAAATAAGGACGATAGTTAAAGATATGAAGTCCAAGTGGAGAACAGTAGACAGCGGAGTGCCACAGGGGTCATATTGGCACCAATACTTTTTCTCGTATATATAAATGACATGCCAGAGGAGTGAACAGCTACATAAATCTGTTTGCGGACGATGCGAAACTGTGCAGAGTCATTAAACAAAAGAGGATTGTGAAATACTACAGGAAGACTTAAACAAGATCTGGAAATGGAGCAAAAAATGGGAGATGGAATTCAATGTGGACAAAAGCCATGTCATGGAAATGGGAAAAGTGAAAGACGACCAGTGGGAATCTATAAGATGGGAGATGGAGTGGAACTAGAAAAAGTAAAAAAGGAAAAGGACTTGGGAGTGAGAATGGAAGAAAATAATCAACCGGTAAGCCATATTGATAGAATTTTCAGAGAGACGTATAATTTGCTAAGGAATATTGGAGTAGCATTTCACTATATGGACAAGGAAATGATGAAGAAATTGATAAGTACTAAAATAAGACCTAGATTGGAATATGCAGGATTTGTGTGGACTCCCTATAAAAAGAAACACATAAGAAAATTAGAGAGACTACAAAAAATGGCTACAAGAATGGTTCCAGAATTTAAAGGGATGACATATGAGGAGAGACTAACGGCTATGGATCTACCAACCTTGGAGCAGAGAAGAGAGAGAGGGGATCTGATACAAGTTTATAAATTGATTAACGGAATGGATGAAGTGGATAATGAGAAACTGATCCTGAGAGAAGAATATGACTTTAGAAGCACAAGATCGCATAGTAAGAAACTAAGGAAGGGATGATGTCTGAGAGATGTTAAAAAATTTAGTTTCCTGCAAAGATGTGTTGAGACTTGGAACAGTTTGAGTGAGGAAGTGGTGTCAGCAAAGAGTGTACATAGTTTTAAAGAAAAATTGGATAAGTGTAGATATGGAGACGGGACCACACAAGCATAAAGCCCAGGCCCTGTAAAACTACAACTAGGTAAATACACACACACACACACACACACACACACACACACACACAAGGCCAGCCACACACACATCCCACCACACACACATAGCTCCAGGCGTGGCCCCCAGTGACCACACACCCACATGCTCCCAGGAAGAGTAAAAAAATGGATAGACCGGTAAGAAATAAATTACCAAATTCAAAATATGCCGATGAGGCCCAGGGAGCAAAACCAAAAGTGGCCAGTCAAAGCATGAGTCCATCTTCAACAGGGTCAACAATGCAAGGTCGACTGGTAATGTTGTAGAAGAGATTTGAGGAGTTGGTGAAGGAATTAAAAGTTCAGAGGAGTGAGGAGGAGCAGGATAGAGAATTCCACAAGGCTTTGAAGGAAAGAGTTAAGAGACTGGAGGAAAATGAAAAGCGATTGTTGGATGAGAATGTACACTTGAGAGTGGAAGTTGAAAAATACAAGAGATGGTTGGAGGAGAAAATGGAGAGAGTAGTAAAGGAGAAAGATGACTTTAAGGAAATGATCAGTGAGCAGAATGAAAGGTTTGAAAGGGAATGGGAACTGAAGGAAACACAATGGACTGAGTCGAGGGAAGCAGAGATGGTTGGATTACAAGAAATAATTAAAGATCAGTTGAAGGAAGACAAAAAAGAAAGATCAAAGGAACTGGTTAATGTTATGAAGAATAAGGAAACATTGATAAGAGAAATAGCAGAAAAGAAGAAGAGTGTGTTAATATTTGGGATGAAAGAACAAAATATAACATATAAACCTAAGAGAATTAAGGAAGAATTAAAAACAGTAAGAGATCTGTTCAAAAATCTAAATGATGATGAAAAAAAAGACCTACAAGAAGTGAAAGAAATCCATAGACTGGGTCCATATAAGGAGGGAGTGAGCAGACCGATTAAAGTAGTACTGAAGTTACAACAATCTGTGGAGGATATCCTATATAGAACATCAAAGTTAAGAGAGATAGAAGGTTGTAAAGAGGTGTTTGTGAGAAAGAATAGAAATGAGGAAGAGAGGAGAAGATATAAGGAATTGTTGGAAGAGGCGAGAAGGAAAAATGATGAGCGGTCTGAGGAGGAAAGAGAAAAGTTTTTTTGGAGAGTTATAGGAGAGAGAGTCAGAAAGTGGTATGTGGAAAGAAGGAATGCAGAGAAACCCCTAGATGGAGCAGTGGGTGGACCGTAATGTATACTAATATAGATGGGATACTGTAAAGTAGATTGGAATTGCAAGACTATATGATGGTGGAGAAGCCTGATATAGTGTGTTTGACTGAGACAAAATTGCATGAAAAAACAAAGGTAAATTTGGATAATAAATATAATATATGGAGAAAGGTAAGAGAGAGTAAAGGTGGAGGAGGAGTTATGATTATGATGAAGAAAGAAATAAATGTGGATAAGGTTTGGTATGGGAAGAACAAGAGAAGTGATAAGCATAAGGATAAAAGTGATGGAAAAGAATTAATAATCATGGTGACCTATGTACCTCCTAAAACAAATTCTTGGACATTAAGGGAATACGACAATATGATCAAGGATACTTTACAGAGTTTGGAAAGTGTATTATCTGGAAAAAGAAAGGTGATACTAGTAGGAGATTTTAATTGTAAGAGGTGGATTGGGAAAATCTAGTAAGTGGTGTTGGAGAGGAAGCATGGGGAGAGAGATTTCTTAATCTAATGATGGAAAATATGATGGAACAGAGGGTGAAGGAAAATACTATATATGGAGAAAGGATAGAGAGAGTAAAGGTGGAGGAGGAGTTATGATTATGACGAAGAAAGAAAGAAATGTGGATAAGGTTTGGTATGGGAAGAACAACGCAGAAGTGATAAGCATAAGGATAAAAAGTGATGGAAAAGAATTAATAATCATGGTGACCTATGTACCTCCTAAAACAAATTCTTGGACATTAAGGGAATACGACAATATGATCAAGGATACTTTACAGAGTTTGGAAAGTGTATTATCTGGAAAAAGAAAGGTGATACTAGTAGGAGATTTTAATTGTAAGAGGTGGATTGGGAAAATCTAGTAAGTTGTGTTGGAGAGGAAGCATGGGGAGAGAGATTTCTTAATCTAATGATGGAAAATATGATGGAACAGAGGGTGAAGGAAAATACTAGATATAGAGGAGATGATGAACCGGCTAGACTGGATTTGGTGTTAACAAAAGAAGTGTACCTATGTGGGGATATACAATACAAATGTCCTTTGGGAAAGAGTGATCATGTGGTTATGGAAATGTAGATAGCAACAACACAGCGAAGGAAAGACGAGACATACAGGAGTGGTAGATTGAATTATAGAAAGATGGACACAGAAAGTTTGAAAAATTATTTCAGAAAATTAGATTGGGAAGAGATGTTACAAATCAGAGAAGTGCAAAAAAAATATGAGATTTTTATGAAATATTATAAAGAAGGAGTTATGAAATTTGTACAAAAGTATAAACTGAGAGAGGAAGGAAGAAAGGATTGGTTTAATGCAACTTGTGTTAAGGCTAAGGAAAAGAGAGATGTGGCTTGGAAAAGATGGAAAAAGAGCAGGAATATACTAAATAAGGAGAATTATAGAGTGGCAAGAAATGAGTATGTGAGGTTAAGGAGGGAGGAAGAAAGAAAATTTGAAAAAAATATTGTAGACAAGAGAAAGGAACATCCAAAATTGTTTTACAGGTTCATAAATGATAAACTTAAAAAGAGAGAGTCCATTGAAAGGTTAAAAGGAGAGCAAGGGATACTAGATGACCCTAAGAATATTGCGGAATTGCTAAATAATAGGTTTCAGCAAGTATTTACTAAAGAAACAATGTTTGTAAAGCCTCAGAATGTACAAGGAAATGTGCACATGGATGACATTAAGATACCTAAAAAGGAGTTATATAAAATGTTGGAGGAATTTAAAGATGATAAAGCGATGGGACCAGATGAAGTTTCAGGAAAATTATTGAAGGAATGTAGAGAAGAATTGATTGATCCATTATATGATATTATAAGGTGCTCATTAGAAACAGGGGAAGTACCGGTGGAGTGGAAAAGAGCTGAAGTGGTGCCCATTTATAAGGGAGGCAGTAAGGAAGAGTCTCTTAACTATAGACCTATGTCTCTAACAAGTGTGGTCGGTAAGATTTGTGAGAGGGTGATAAAGAAATATTGGATACGGTTCCTGGAGGATCATAAGTTATTATCGGATCATCAATTTGGCTTTAGGAAAGGGAGGTCATGTGTAACAAATCTACTGAGCTTTTATTCAAGAGTGGTTGACAAAATACAAGAGAAAGAGGGATGGATGGACTGTGTATATTTGGATTTAAAGAAAGCTTTTGACAAGGTACCTCACATGAGACTGCTATGTAAATTAGAGAGACTGAAAGGAAAAGTGTTAAAGTGGATGGAAAACTACTTGAGATGGAGGGAGATGAGAACGGTAATAAGGGATGCAAAGTCGGACTGGTTGGTGGTGGAGAGTGGAGTCCCACTTTTCCTTGTATATATTAATGACATGCCAGAGGAGTAAACAGTTATATTAATTTGTTTGCAGATGATGCGAAGTTGTGTAGGTGTGTGAAGAGTGAAGAAAATTGTGAAATTTTACAGGCAGATCTAGATAAAATTTGGGAGTGGAGCAAGAGGTGGGAAATGGAATTTAATCTGAGCTAAAGTCATGTGATGGAGATGGGGAAGAGTGGAAGACAGCCAAGAGGGTCATATAAGATGGGTGAAGAAGTAGTGTTGAAAAAGGTAGAAAAGGAAAAGGATTTAGGAGTGATAATACAAGACCATGGGCAGTTTGAGGCTCATATTGATAAGATGTTTGGAGAAACGTATAATTTGATAAGAAATATTGGATTAGCCTTTCATTATATGGATAAAGATATGATGAAGAAATTAATTAGTACGGTAATTAGACCAAGATTGGAATATGCTGGAGTGGTTTGGTCCCTTGTAAAAGAAGCATATAAGGAAGTTGGAGATATTGCAGAGAATGGCAACAAAAAATGGTTCCGGAATTGGCAGAAATGACCTATGAGGAGAGATTAAAAGAAATGAATTTGCTTACCTTGGAACAAAGAAGAGCAAGAGGAGATTTAATACAGGTTTATAAACTGTTGAACGGACTGGATGAAGTGGATAATGAGCAAATGATGTTGAGAGAGGAAAACTTAAATAGAACTATGAGATCGCATAGTAAAAAGATAGCCAAGGGAATATGCTTGAAGGATGTGAAGAAATATACTTTCCCACAAAGATGTGTGGAGGTGTGGAATGGTTTGAGTGAGGAGGTGGTGTCAGCGAGGAGTGTGCATAGTTTTAAAGAAAAGTTGGATGTGTGTAGATATGGAGACGGGGCCACACGAGTATGATACCCAGGCCCTGTAAAATTACAACTAGGTGAATACAACTAGGTGAATACACACACACACACACACACACACACACACACACACACACACACACAGGAGACAGGATTAGGAAATGGTATATAAACGAGAAGGAAGAGAAAAAAGTAGAACAAGTTTAATTAAAAATGATAAAGGCAAGACACTAAAAAGATGTATACAAACATAGACTGGATTTTATTCAGTAAATTAGAATTAAGAGATTACGTAAAGAAACAAAATCCGGATATTGTATGCCTAGCTGAACCAAAACAAAATGAGGCAATCAAAATAGACTTTGATAAATGGTATAATGTATGGAGAAGAGACAGAGGGGGTAGAGGATGTGGAGGAGTCATGATAATGTTAAGGAAGGAGATAGTGATAAACCAAGTGGAATGTGGGAAAGGAAAAGCAGAAGTACTGTATGTTAAGATGCATATTGATAAAAAAAAAGAGTTAACAATCATTGTAACATATGTGCCACCAAAAACAAATTCATGGACCAATCAAGAATATAAAGACATGATAGATGACACAATAAGAAGTCTAATGAGAATCATTAAAGAAAGGAGAAAAGTGATATTAGTAAGAGATTTCAACTGTAAAGATGTGGACTGGGAAAATTATGAAAGTGGTATGGGGGAAGAAGCCTGGGAAGAAAGATTCCTGAACCTAATGATAGATAATATGATGGACCAGAGAGTAAAGGAATGCACAAGATTCAGAGGAAATGATGAGCCGGCGAGATTGGACCTAGTTTTTACAAGGGGTATACAAATGAATGATGATATAAGATATAAGTGCCCATTGGGAAAGAGTGACCATGTAATATTAGAAATGGATATAGAAGAGGGAAAGGAAGATAGAGACGATTCATACAAAGGAGACCGATTAAATTACAGGAAGGCTGATATTGTGAATCTCAAGAACTATTTTAAAAAATGTAAACTGGGAGGAGATGGAAAACTCAGAGACGATGCAAGAGAAGTATAACTTATTTTTTGAAATAAACAAAACAGAAGTCAGGGAATATGTCCCAAAATATAGACATAAACAAGAAGGAAAGAAAGATTGGTTTAATGCAAGAAGTGCTAGGGCAAAGGAGAAACGAGATGGAGCATGGAAAATGTGGAGAAGAAACAGAAATCCAGAAAATAAGGAAAACTTCAAAACAGGAAGAAATTAATATGCTAAGGTGAGGATGGAAGAGGAAAAGAACTATGAAAAGAAAATTGTTGAAAAATGTAAGGAGCAACCAAAATTCTTCTACAGATTCATAAATGGAAAAATTAGGCAAAAAGAAACGATAGAAAGGTTAAAAGGAGAGAACAGGATGGTGGAAGACCAAAAAAGTATGGCAGAACTATTAAATAAAAAATTCCAGGAGGTCTTTACTAAGGAATCCAAATTTGAAAGGCCACAGGTTAATAGAGAAACAGTCTATATGAAAGAGATTAAAGTAACCAAGCTTGAAATAAAAGAGTTAATGAAGGAACTGGATGAAGAGAAGGCAATGGGACTGGATGAAGTCTCAGGCAGAATACTGAAAGAATGTAGAGTAGAACTAGCAAGTTCTATATACATCATAAAATGCTCAATAGAAAATGGAACAGTACCAGTAGAATGGAAAAGAGCTGAGGTGGTTCCCATATATAAGAGCGGAAGGAAGGAAGAACCTTTAAATTACAGACTGATATCACTAACTAGTGTAATATGCAAGATGAGTGAAAGAACAATAAAAAAACAATGGATCGAGTTCCTTGAAGACAATAAATTAATATCAAATAGCCAATTTGGTTTTAGAAAAAGATGGTCATGTGTAACTAATCTATTGAGTTTCTATTCTAGAATAGTTGATAGAGTACAAGAGAGAGAGGGATAGGTTGACTGTATTTATTTGGATTTAAGAAAGGCGTTTGACAAAGTGCCACATGCAAGATTACTGTGGAAGTTAGAGGAGAAGGGTGGCTTAAAAGAAAGCATATTGAGATGGATAGAAAATTATTTGAGGGGGCGAGAAATAAGGACGGTAGTTAAAGATATGAAGTCCAAGTGGAGAGCTTTAGAAAGCAGAGTGCCACAGGGGTCAGTATTGGCACCAATACTTTTCCTCATTTATATTAATGACATGCCAGAAGGAGTGAACATCTACATAAATCTGTTTGCAGATGATAAGAAACTCTGCAGAGTTATAAAGCAAAAAGAGGATTGTGAAATAATGCAAGAAGACCTAAATAAGATCTGGGAATGGATTAAAATGTGGGAAATGGAATTCAATGTGGACAAAAGCCATGTCATAGAAATGGGAAAGAGTGAAAGACGGGAATCTATAAGATCGGAGATGGAGTAGAACTGGAGAAAGTAAAAAAAAAGAAAAGGACTTAGGAGTGACGATGGAAGAAAACAATCAACCGGCAAGCCATATTGATAAAAGTTTTAGAGAAACATAATTTGCTAAGGAATATTGAAGTAGCATTACACTACATGGACAAAGAAATGATGAATAATTGATAAGTACTATAATAAGACCCAGATTGGAATATGCAGGAGTAATGTGGACCCCTCATAAAAAGAAACACATAAGGAAGTTGGAGAGACTACAAAAATGGCTACAAGAATGGTTCCAGAATTTGAAGGGATAACATATGAGGAGAGACTAAAGGATATGGATCTACCAACCCTGGAACAAAGAAGGGAGAGAAGAGATCTGATACAAGTTTATAAATTGATCAATGGAATGGACCAAGTGGATAATGAGAAACTGATCCTGAACAAAGAATATGACATTCAAAGCACAAGATCGCATAGTAAAAAGCTGAGAAAAGGAAGATGTCTGAGAGATGTTAAAAAATATAGTTTTCCGCAAATATGTATTGAGACGTGGAACAGTTTAAATGAAGAACTAGTGTCTGCAACGAGTGTGCATGCTTTTAAAGTAAGATTGGATAACTGTAGATATGGAGACGGGGACACACGAGCATAGAGCCCAGGCCCTGTAAAACTACAACTAGGTAAATACACACACAGATGGTAAGAGGGACATTAATATTATAACAGTATACATACCACCCAGAACCAGTGCTTGGAATTATGAACAGTATCAAGTGGTGATGAGAAATACTCTAGACAGAATAAAACAGGAACTCACCAGAAAAGATAAAGTGATGATAGTCGGGGACTTTAACTGTAAGGAAATAGTGTGGGAAGATTACGAAGTGGTGAATGGTGGTGAGTGGGCAGAGGAATTGTTAAACGTAGCAACAAATAACTTGATGACACAGTGGGTGACATCACCAACAAGGTGCAGGGAACAGGATGTTGCGGCGAGGTTGGATTTGGTATTCACCAGGGGCATCTCCCTAAAACAGGAAATTGAACATGAATGTCTCTTGGGAAAAAGCAACCATTATGTCCTAAGATTTGATTAAGCATGGAAAAGAGTGTGGAGTACAGGGAGGAAAAAATAAATTATGTCAGGACAAATTACAACCATATAAGAGAGTTCTTTAATGAAACTGACTGGTCTGTGGTGTACCAGGAAGTGGATATGCAATTGAAATAAGATAAATTTATGGATTTATATAACTGTGCTGTGAAGAAGTTTGTGCCATATCACAGAATGAGGACTTTAAATAATAAACAGTGGTTTAATGGAAATTGTGAAGAAGCAAAAAAGAACAAAGAAAAGGCATGGAAGAAACTTAAGAAAAACATTGAAGTATTATCAAGAGAAGTCTACAAAACAGCAAGGAATAAATATGTTGAAGTAAGGAGAACAGCACAGAAGGAATATGAACAGAGGGTGGTGGAAAACTGTGATAGTGACCCTAAAAAGTTTTACAAATTCATAAATGGAAAACTAAATAAAAGGGAGGCAATAGAAAAGGTAAAAAACGGGTAAGAAGTATATGAAGATGCTGGAGATATAGCTGAAATATTGAACAACAACTTTTGCAAAGTGTTTACAAAGGAGGAGCATTTTACAGGAGAATGGACTACGGAAATAAAGCAAATGCAGGACATCATGGTTACTAAAGAAGATATAAGGAAAATTATAAGTAACTTGGATATTAATAAATCAATGGGGCCTGATGGCATATCTGGGAGGTTGCTGAAAGAATGTAAAGATCAATTGTTGAACCCCATATTTGATATTGTGGAAACCTCCATACGAACAGGAATACTCCAGAAAGAGTGGAAAAGAGCTGACATTGTGCCTATATATATGAATGGAAGTAGAATGGAACCGTTAAATTACAGACCAGTATCGTTGATTAGTATATTGTGCAAGGTATGTGAAGAAGTAATTAAAGCAAAGTGGAGTGAGTATCTAGAAAGTGAAAACATCCTGAGTGAAAGGCAGTTTGGTTTCAGAAAAGGAAGATCGTGCATATCCAATTTATTATGTTTTTATTCAAGAGTGACTGACATACTACAACATAAAGGGGGATGGGTGGATGCTATTTACCTGGACTTGAGAAAGGCCTTTGATAAAGTGCCACACAATAGACTGATGTGGAAACTAAAGAAGATTGGAGGAGTAAGTGATAAACTAGCAAAATGGATGGAAAATTACTTAGTGGGAAGAGAAATGCAAACAGTGGTGGAAGGAAAGAAGTCAGGGTGGAAAAAGGTAACCAGTGGAGTTCCACAAGGGTCAGTGCTTGGTCCCATCATGTTTTTATTTATGTTAATGATATGTCAGTAGGAATAGACAGTTACATGAATATGTTCGCGGACGAAACTAAAATTATGAGGAAAGTAAAGAATGTGGAAGATTGTAACAAGTTACAGGAAGATCTTAATAAAATATATGAGTGGAGTAAAGAGTGGCAGATGGAATTTAATATAAACAAGAGCCATGTTATGAAAATGGGAAGAAGTAGATACAGACCAAACAAGGATTACAGGCTTGGAGATGAGAAAATTGAAGAGACAAATGAGGAGAAAGACTTAGGAGTAACCGTGCAAAACACTCTGTCACCGGAGAAACACATAAACAAGATATTTTGGAAAACATATAATATGCTTCAAAATATTGGTCTTGCATTCCACTACCTAGATGAAGGAATGATGAAGAAGATACTATGCACTTTAATAAGACCCCAGTTAGAATATGCAGCTTGCGTCTGGTCACCACACATGAAGAAAAATGTGAAGAAGGTGGAAAGGGTACAGAGGCTAGCAACAAGGATGGTACCAGGATTCAAGGAGTTAGACTATGCAGAAAGACTGAGGGAACTGGGGCTGACCACATTAGAAGAGAGAAGAACAAGGGGTGACATGAAAACTATGTATAACTTGGTGAACAAGATTGACATATTGGACAGAGAATTGATAAAGGTGACCACAAGTAATCATCTCCGAGGACATGAAAAAAAACTAATAAAAGACATCTGTTTAAATGACGTGAGAAAGTACAGTTTCCCGCATCATAGTACTGATAAGTGGGATAAACTGAGCAGTGATGTCGTTGATGCGGTGTGTGTAAATCAGATGAAAGAGAGATATGACAGGAGTAAACAAGGAGATAGGATACAGAGAGCTTAGCTCGGGCCCTGTAATACACAAATAGGTAAATACAAATAGGTAAATATACACACACTGTTGATGCCATGCTGTCTAGAAGTTGCTGATCAGCTCCCAGGGAAAGTGCTTCAGCAGGCGTAGGAGCCTGACCTAGACGTATGTACAGTGGGATAAGGAGCCATAGGGTTCTCTTGTCTCCATCAATAAATAAGATTTGGATCGTATAAATGGAAAAATGAAGAGAAACAAAACTGGGTGGCGTAGCCAAACATATGATATAAAAACAAAAGCCATGTTATGATAATCAGCAATTTATTGAAGCACCTGTTAGAATGAGATTGACTAAGGATAATATGGATAAGGTCTTTTCTGAATTTAGAGATGAAAGAGGAAATATGAGGAGGTTGATAAATGTGGAAAGAGAGATAAGGTATTTGAAGGAAGTGAAGTCAAGCTTAATGGACAAGCAGGATAGACTGAAAACAGAAAACACAGAGCTGAGATTGAGATTAGTTGAATGTGAGAAGTTCAGTGTAATCAATCAGGGATTAAAGGAGATACAGGAGATAAAGAAACAAAATGATATACTAAAAGCTATATGTCACAACTACAAAGACTCCTTAAGGAGCCTACAAAAAAAAAAGTACAAGATGGTATTGAGGACAGAGTAGAAATTGGATTAGGTGAAAACAAGCTGAAGGAATTACGAAATGCATAGAAAGAACAGGAAGAGGAATAAGTTAAATTTTCAGAGGTAATAAGGAAGCAAATTCAGGAAAAAGAGAAATGACACTGTTATACAGGTAATAAAGGAGAAAGAAGATCTAATGAGAGATACAGTGGATAAGAGGAAATGTTTTGTGATTTTCAGGATGAAGGACAAAAATTGAAACAAGTTCATGAGAGAGCATGAAGAGAGAGAATTGGCCAAAACTACATGTATTATCAAACAGGTTCAGGACAGCACACAGGAGCTGCAGCAAGGGGTAGAGGAGTTGATTAGGTTGGGAAGATTTAATGAAGGAGGTAGGAGACAAAAGAAAGTGGGAATGAGATTGCAGGTGGCAGTGGAGGAAAGGGAAGTTTGCCAATGGTACTGAACATAAAGATATAGGGATAAAAAGAGATATGAATCTAGACGAGAGGGAAAAAGAGAAAATGCCAAGAAATGAAGCTAAGGAAAAAAACAAGAAAAGGACGGAGATCGAGAAAAAAAAATTCTACTGGAGGGTTCTAGATATGAGACTAAAGAAGTGGTATCTACAGAAGAAGAAGGAGGTCGTGGAAGAGGCAAGAAATCAAGAGTGACCTATACTAATACAGATGGGTTGTTATCCAGCGTGCTGGAGGTTAGGGATTATTTGAATGAGAAAAAGCTGGATGTAATGTGCATCACTGAAACAAAACTAAGAGCCATGTTAACTTTAAAGAGGAGGGATATGATTGCTGGAGAAGAGACAGGAAGGATAAAGAGGGAGGAGTGCTAACAATGGTTCATGATAATATGGTGAGGGGAAGGTGGAAATAATGGGAGTAACAATCAAAACAGAGGAATAAAAAAAAAAAAAAAAAAAAAAAAAAAAAATCAGTTACATATGTGCCACCTAAGACAAATTAATGGGGAACTGAGAAACATAAAGATATCCAAAGAGAGGTGATAAGTGCTTAGATAGATTGATAAGAAGAGATGGAAGAATACTTTTAGTTGAACACTTTAACTGACAAAAAAAAAAAAAAAAAAAAAAAATTTGGAGAGAGATGGAAGTAATGGATAATGCTGGACAATGAAGTGAGGAGGTGTTACAGTTGACTATGGGAAATACAATGGATCAGTGGGTGGAGTCGTCAACAAGGTACAGGGGGGGGAAGAAAAACCATCGTTGCTTGACCTAATATTCACAAAGAATTCAGAGCCCCCTCCCCACAGGCACGTGCACACACAGACCCAAATGGGTGCTTCAGCCCCTGCCCTTTTTGCTCTTGTCAAACAAAGTGCCCTTTTAAGTCCATGTTCTTTTTTAGTGGATTATTAAATTCCTGTTGCACATAGACTACCCTGTTTAGATGAATAGTGTTAGGGTAGAATAAAATAAAAAATAAATATTAGGCCACAGAGAAGCCCTTTACTATTCACGGGCCTACATGTGCCCTTCCAGCAACAGCTTAGCAGCATGCAGCACACCTATACTTCATTGATTGGCAGCCACTAGCTGTCACTGACACATTACCATCTTGACTCTGTCCTAGAGTTAGCCAACAACAATGTTCACACACAGTGTTATTTTCTTTGACAATAAATAGCCTGAAAATAAGTCAGTGCTTTGTTGCTTATAAATTACCTGAAAATAAGTCAGTGTTTTGTTGCTTTTTATAACTGCAGCTGAATTACATGTATTCTAAACATCAGTGTTAAATGTGAATAATCTCATATCAAGTGATATCATAGTATAAAGTTGAGATAATTAGACTTGGTGGACTTGGTCCTTCACTATAGGCTCACTCACCACCAGATCAGATTGTAAATGAAAACCAGTCATCAACATAATCTGATTGTAATGTTAAAAACCACATTATGCATTATAATTAATAAATAAATACTCAAAATATTTTTAGCTCGCGCACTTTATGCACTCGCATGAAATGAATCTACCCTTTCAATACTCTGAGCCCCTGCCCCTCTATAACCCTGTACACGTCCCTGCCCTCCTAGCATACAATACCTTAGTCCAATGGGAAGAAGTGATCATGTGACATTAGAACTGGAAATACAGGAGGAGGATGGGATAGAATACAGAGATGACTACAAAAAAAGAGATTAAATCATGCAAGAATAGATTTTTAAAAATTAAAAAACTTTTTTTACTGATATTGAATGCAGAAACATTTTGTACGAAAGGACAAAACACAGGAAATATTAAACATTCTTAAAGAAATTTAACGAAGGAGGAAAGAAATACATTGACTTTAAAGAGTTAAGAAAAATTAGATGCTTGGTACAATACTAGATGTACAGAAGCAAAAAAGGCAAAGGATAAGGCTTGCAAGAAACTCATAAAACAGAGAAATGACAATAACAGACAGCAATATAAGGATGCAAGAAATTAATATATTAGAGTAAGGAGAGAGGAAGTAAAAGCAAAGACAAAACCAAGCTTTTCTACAAATTTATAAATGGCAAAATGAAAAAACAAGGAAACTATTGAAAAATAATTCAAGGAGGAGAGACATACCAAGCACAGTAGGAAACATGTGAAATAATGAATAAGAGCTTCAAAACTGTGTTTACTGTAGAAGATTTTACAGAACTTAATTGGATTGCCAAGGATTACAGGAAATCACAGTGCACAAAGAGGATATTGGAAGAAATTAGATAATTTGGATGTCAGAAAAGCAATGGGGCTGGATGGTATATAACGCAGGTTACTAAAAAGAATGTAAAGAGCAACTGCTGGATCCAATTTGAGAAATAATTACAAGTTCACTAAATGAAGGGAAAGTTCCACTAGAATGAAAGAGAGCCAATGTAATACTGATATTTAAAGGAGGAAAGACAACTGAACCTCTAAACAACAGACCAGTGTCATTTACAGGTGTTTTTGGGGAAGTTGTGTGAAATAATTATCAAAGAAAAACAAGTTAAATTTCTAGAAGAGGAGCAAGTCATATCAAACAGATAATGTGGGTTCAGGACAGGGAGATCATATTTATCAAACTTATTAAGCTTCTACGCGAGTTATTGCAGGACTTGAAAACAGAGATGAATGGGTATACACAGTATACCTAGATATAAAAACGGCTTTTGATAAAGTCGCTCATGGAATACTACTTTGGAAACTAGAGAACACAGGAGAACTGCGAGGAACCTTGTTAGAGTGGACAAGGGTTTATTTGAAGGACAAGGAAATGAGAACTGTGATCAGGGATACATAGTCATCTAGGGTTAAAGTATCAAGCGGAGTGCTACAAGGGTCAGTGTTAGCCCCCACTATGTTTCAGATTTATGTAAACGACATTCACAATGGGGTAAACAGTTATATTAATTTATTTGCTGATGACGCAAAGTTGCTAGAGTTATCACAAACCAGGAGGACTGTTTGCTGTTACAGAAAGAAATAAACAAAATCTATGAGTAGAGTAAGAAGTGGAAATTGGAATTCAATGCCAAGAAATTTCACATAATGGAAGTAGGAAAGAGCAAAAGAAGACTGGAATGTAACTATCTCATGGGAGAGGAACAAATAATGAAGACTAAATAGGAAAAAGATCTGGGAGTGATTATACAGGAATATTCAAAAGTTAACTTAAGTTCTAAATACATACTACTTTTCTATCCTTTTTTTTATGTAAGAAGGAAAAACTGGCCAAGGCCAACAAAAGTGATTGAACAAAAGGTTCACTGAGATGACCCTGTCCAAAACAGGGTCAGGAGAGTTAGCTAAAAGAATGGGATGAATGTATTGAAAAATTCCTCTTAAATTAACTCAGGTCTTAGGTAGATGGAAATATAGAAACAGGTAGGAAATTCCATAGTTTACCAGAGAAAAGGATGAATGTTTAGTGAGTACTGGTTAACTCCTGCATTAGAGAGGTGAACAGAATAAAGGTAAAATAAGTAAGAAAATCTTGTGCAGCGAGACAGCAATTTTTCTCTCAACTTAAATTCATACTTAACATAGCCTGTTTTCATGCTATACATAATAGAGAGGTAGCCCACAAAAGGTACTTGAACATTCCATCATCTGAATCATGTGTCCTTTATATTTCTGCTCAGAATTCCAAGGAAAACCAGCATAATATCTTATGCCCCTCAAACTGGCAGAGGCAAAATGCTAAAAGCATCTCCACTCTAGGGATGCTGAATAGGGTTTGGAGAAATAGGACAAGATACAGATATAATGTAACCTCAGTTTTCAAACTTAATTAGTTCTTGAATGCCATTCGTCAACCAAAATGTTTGAAAACCGAAACCATTTTCACTATAGGAAACAGATTAATCTGTTCCTGGAACCTAAAGTTGTGTTTCAGAGAGCGACTCAGCACACACCCCGCATTCCCTGTACCACTTATCTAGATATTCATTTTATTGTTATTATTATTATTATTATTATTATTATTATAATTATTATTATTATTACTATTGTTATTGTTATTTTTTTTTTTTTTTTTTTACTATTGGAAGTGTCATTCCTATGAATCAAAGGCTCCTATGTTGGCTATTTTTTTCTCAAGTACAGGCAACCCCCCTTAACGAACAGGTTACGTTCCTAAAAAAACGTTCGTTAAGCGAATTTTCATCAAGTGAACCAATTATAACAAGTTTGATTTGAACTTCCATTGAGAGTAAACAAAGCAAGAGTGCATCATAGTACAGTAAAAGATTTAATGAAAGCAAAAATTATGAAGTTAAACATTTAACCAGTTTAATTTAAGACAAAGTCATTATAATGTACACTAATGTATGTATGTAAGTAACTTTATAATGTTGATGATCTTAAATTTATGAAGGGAGGGAGAGTGGAGCGGGAAGAACACTAGCCAGCAACCTGTGGAATGTAAACAAAGGGTGCATCATTGTATTGCATACAAAACTTATGTACCATATTTCCACAAGGCTTTCCATTTTATTCATTGCAGAGTCACGAGTTTGGGTGGTTCTTATAGCTTGCAAGGAAGATACACTCTCACAAGCCTTCTTAATAGAATCTGCTGATTTGAAAATAGTAGAGATAGTAGATGGAGTCAAGCCATGGTGGCAAGCAATGCTATTAGTTTTCTGGCCTCTCTTGTGTCTATGAATAATATCCAGCTTTACTTCGAGGGTAAGAAACTTCCTGGTCTTCTTAGCAATGCTAGGCGACATTGCAGGACTGGTTGCAGGGCGTTTTGGTGGCATGTTGAGTGAAGGAAGACGAGCTACTGCTGGATGCTGTTATTATTATGAACTAAAAGTGAGTGGTGCGCGTTTTGTCCACGAGAGGCGCTGGTGTATTCAAAAGCCTGCCGGCTTGCGTGATACAGCAGGGCTTTCAAACTTGGAAAAAATTACCTGGATAAAATTTCATTAAAGCAAGTTTGGTGTTCGTTATATGAGCAGATGGTAGTAAAAGGAAATGTTTGTTATAGGGAAATTTTGTTGTGTGAATGTTCGTTAATCGAGGGTTGCCTATACTTCCTCCTCCCTCTCTTGACCATGGGGGGATGGGACCCTGAACCTACCTCTCTCTCTCTCTCTCTCTCTCTCTCTCTCTCTCTCTCTCTCTCTCTCTCTCTCTGTGTGTGTGTGTGTGTGTATTTACCTAATTGTATTTACCTAATTGTAACATACGGGAAAAGAGCTATGCTCGTGTTGTCCCGTCTCCATATCTATTAATGTCCAGCTTTTTCTTAAAATCATGAATATTCCTTGCGTTGACCACTTCCACGTCTAAACTATTCCATGCTTCCACCCTTCTATGAGGAAGCTATATTTTTCACATCTCTCCTATAAGTGGCCATTTTTAGTTTTTTCCCATGCCCTCTCGACATTCTTTCATTCCACATACACAGATCTTCCCTATCCATTTTTTCCATGCCAATCATCACTCTGTATATTGCTATCAGGTCTCCCCTTTCTCTTCTGTTTTCCAGGGTCGGAAGTTGCATTCTTTTCAGTCTGTCTTCATAAGTCAAATCTCTTAAGTCAGGCACCATTTTTGTTGCAGCCCTCTGTACTTTCTCTAGTTTCCTTATGTGTTTCTTTAAGTTCGAGCCCACTGTATTGTTGCATATTCAAGCCTCGGTCTTATCATTGCAGTAATTATTTTCTTCATCATTTCTTCATCTAAATATCTGAACGCCACTCTTATGTTCCTCAATAAGTTCAATACTTCTCCAATTATTTTGTTTATATGTCTCTCTGGCGATAGGTCATTGGTAATTGTCACCCCAAGGTCTTTTTCTTCATGACTGGTTTTATGTCTTCATTTCCTATCTTGTACATACTCCTGATTCTTTTTTCACTCTTGCCAAACTCTATTTTCTTGCATTTTGTCGTGTTGAACTCCATTTGCCATGTACAGCTCCATTTCCATATTCTGTCCAAGTCTTCCTGGAGTAGTTCGCAATCTTTGTCACATCTCACTTTTCTTAACAATTTTGCATCGTCTGCAAATAGGCTCACATAACTGGACACCCCATCCACCATGTCATTTATGTAGACCGCGAACATTACTGGTGCCAACACTGATCCCTGTGGAACTCCACTCTCCACCAATCCCCATTCTGATGGTCTGTCCTTAATTATTGTTCTCATTTCTCTTCCTACTAAAAGTCTTCCATCCATTTTAGTAAACTGCCATGCACTCCTCCTACCATTTCAAGTTTCCAGATCAGTCTCCGGTGTGGTACCTTATCAAAGGCCTTTTTTAAATCCAGATATATTCCATCAGCCCAACCATCTCTTTCCTGTATTACATCTATCACCCTCGAATAGTAACATATCAGGTTTGTCGTGCATGAACGCCCTTTTCTAAAACCAAATTGACACTCACAAAGTATGTCATTTTTCTCCAAGAAGTCTGTCCATCTATTCTTCACCACCCTCTCACAAATCTTAGCTACCACACTTGTAAGTGACACTGGTCTATAGTTCAATGGGTCTCTCTTGTTACCTGATTTATAAATTGGGACAATGTTAGCTCTTTTCCAGTCTTGGGGCACTACACCTTCCCTTAATGAGGCATCAATTACTTCACAAACTTTTTCTGCCAGTTGCTCCTGCATTCTCTTAAAATCCATCCTGATACCCCATCAGGTCCCACAGCTTTTCTCACTTCTAGACTCCCCATCATATTCTTGATCTCCTCCACAGTTACTTGAAACTCCTTCATAATCCCTTTCTGTTCCATTACCAGTGGTTTGTCAAAAGCAGTCTCCTTTGTGAATACCTTCCGAAAGCATCCATTCATAGCCTCTGCCATTTCCCTGGGATCCTCACTGCAAACTCCATTTACTTCTAAACTTTCAATACTTTCTCTATTTTTGATGTTGTTGTTCACATGTCTGTAAAAAAGCCTTGGTTGGTCTTTACATTTATCAATTATATCCTTTTCTTGTTTCTTTCTTTCTTCTCTTCTAATCAACACATATTCATTTCTTGCTCTTTTGTAACTTTCCCACTGCTTAATCCGTCTTTTCCTTCTCCACCTCTTCCATGCATCCTCTTTTCTTGTTCTAGCCTTTTCACATCTATCGTTAAACCAGTCCTGCTTTCCAACTTCTCTATGTTGTCTTATTGGTACAAATTTTTCTCACCTTCTTTGTATATTTTTATAAATTCCTTCCACTTTTCATTTGCTCCTTAGCACTCTTGAATTTCATCCAATTTGTCTCTTGAAAGAATTTCTTTAGGTTTCCAAAATCTGTCTTGGCATAATTCCATCTTCCCACTTTATATTCTTCATTTCTTCTAGATTTCTCTTCATCTATCACCTTGAACTCCAAAACTGCATGATCACTCTTTGCTAAAGGGCACTCCACCCTCATCTCCTCAATGACCATTGGCTCTGTACTAAAGACCAAGTCCAGTCTTGACGATGCTCCCTCTCCTCCAAACCTAGTATCTTCTTTGACCCACTGAGTTAACACATTTTCCATTGCCAGTGTCAATAGTGTATTTCCCCATGTTGTCTCTGATCCCTCCATTGACCAGTCCTCCCAACACACCTCTTTACAATTAAAATCTCCCATCATTATAGTTCGTTCACAGCCAACATTTCTTCCAGACATGTTCCTGTATCTCTTATCATTTCTTCATATTCCTGTACTGACCATGCATTTGTCTTAGGTGATACGTACACCACTATGTAGTGCCTCTTTTTTCCTTCATTAGTTTCTGCTCTGATCTTTAGCACTTCTGCCTTTCCCATACCTTCTTTCACTTGATCCACCTTTATATCTTTTTTAACCAGCAACATCACTCCTCCTCCCATCTTACCTACTCTATTTCTTTTCCAAACATTATATTTCCCTTCTCCAACCATCATCAGATCTTCTCCCTCTCTCAGTTTTGTTTCAGTAAGACCCACAATATCTGGGTTCTTATCCCTCAAGTAATCGTCGAGTTCTAAAATCCCCGATATCACTCCATTTATGTGTGTGTGTGTGTGTGTATTTACCTAATTGTATTTACCTAATTGTAACATACAGGAAAAGAGCTATGCTCGTGTTGTCCCGTCTCCATATCTATTAATGTCCAGCTTTTTCTTAAAATCATGAATATTCCTTGCGTTGACCACTTCCACGTCTAAACTATTCCATGCTTCCACCCTTCTATGAGGGAAGCTATATTTTTTCACATCTCTCCTATAAGTGGCCATTTTAGTTTTTTCCCATGCCCTCTCGACATTCTTCCATTCCACATACACAGATCTTCCCTATCCATTTTTTCCATGCCAATCATCACTCTGTATATTGCTATCAGGTCTCCCTTTCTCTTCTGTTTTCCAGGGTTGGAAGTTGCATTCTTTTCAGTCTGTCTTCATAAGTCAAATCTCTTAAGTCAGGCACCATTTTCGTTGCAGCCCTCTGTACTTTCTCTAGTTTCCTTATGTGTTTCTTTAAGTTCGAGCCCACTGTATTGTTGCATATTCAAGCCTCGGTCTTATCATTGCAGTAATTATTTTCTTCATCATTTCTTCATCTAAATATCTGAACGCCACTCTTATGTTCCTCAATAAGTTCAATACTTCTCCAATTATTTTGTTTATATGTCTCTCTGGCGATAGGTCATTGGTAATTGTCACCCCAAGGTCTTTTTCTTCATGACTGGTTTTATGTCTTCATTTCCTATCTTGTACATACTCCTGATTCTTCTTTCACTCTTGCCAAACTCTATTTTCTTGCATTTTGTCGTGTTGAACTCCATTTGCCATGTACAGCTCCATTTCCATATTCTGTCCAAGTCTTCCTGGAGTAGTTCGCAATCTTTGTCACATCTCACTTTTCTTAACAATTTTGCATCGTCTGCAAATAGGCTCACATAACTGGACACCCCATCCACCATGTCATTTATGTAGACCGCGAACATTACTGGTGCCAACACTGATCCCTGTGGAACTCCACTCTCCACCAATCCCCATTCTGATGGTCTGTCCTTAATTATTGTTCTCATTTCTCTTCCTACCAAAAGTCTTCCATCCATTTTAGTAAACTGCCATGCACTCCTCCTACCATTTCAAGTTTCCAGATCAGTCTCTGGTGTGGTACCTTATCAAAGGCCTTTTTTAAATCCAGATATATTCCATCAGCCCAACCATCTCTTTCCTGTATTACATCTATCACCCTCGAATAGTAACATATCAGGTTTGTCGTGCATGAACGCCCTTTTCTAAAACCAAATTGACACTCACAAAGTATGTCATTTTTCTCCAAGAAGTCTGTCCATCTATTCTTCACCACCCTCTCACACATCTTAGCTACCACACTTGTAAGTGACACTGGTCTGTAGTTCAATGGGTCTCTTCACAAACTTGTTACCTGATTTATAGATTGGGACAATGTTAGCTCTTTTCCAGTCTTGGGGCACTACACCTTCCCTTAATGAGGCATCAATTACTTCACAAACTTTTTCTGCCAATTGCTCCCTGCATTCTCTTAAAATCCATCCTGATACCCCATCAGGTCCCACAGCTTTTCTCACTTCTAAACTCCCATCATGTTCTTGATCTCCTCCACAGTTACTTGAAACTCCTTCATAATCCCTTTGTGTGTTGCTATGTGTGTGTGTGGGTTGCTTCATCTAGATATACGAACGCCACTCTTATGTTCCTCAATAAGTTCAATACTTCTCCAATTATTTTGTTTATATGTCTCTCTGGCGATAGGTCATTGGTAATTGTCACCCCAAGGTCTTTTTCTTCATGACTGGTTTTATGTCTTCATTTCCTATCTTGTACATACTCCTGATTCTTCTTTCACTCTTGCCAAACTCTATTTTCTTGCATTTTGTCGTGTTGAACTCCATTTGCCATGTACAGCTCCATTTCCATATTCTGTCCAAGTCTTCCTGGAGTAGTTCGCAATCTTTGTCACATCTCACTTTTCTTAACAATTTTGCATCGTCTGCAAATAGGCTCACATAACTGGACACCCCATCCACCATGTCATTTATGTAGACTGCGAACATTACTGGTGCCAACACTGATCCCTGTGGAACTCCACTCTCCACCAATCCCCATTCTGATGGTCTGTCCTTAATTATTGTTCTCATTTCTCTTCCTACCAAAAGTCTTCCATCCATTTTAGTAAACTGCCATGCACTCCTCCTACCATTTCAAGTTTCCAGATCAGTCTCTGGTGTGGTACCTTATCAAAGGCCTTTTTTAAATCCAGATATATTCCATCAGCCCAACCATCTCTTTCCTGTATTACATCTATCACCCTCGAATAGTAACATATCAGGTTTGTCGTGCATGAACGCCCTTTCCTAAAACCAAATTGACACTCACAAAGTATGTCATTTTTCTCCAAGAAGTCTGTCCATCTAGTCTTCACCACCCTCTCACACATCTTAGCTACCACACTTGTAAGTGACACTGGTCTATAGTTCAATGGGTCTCTTGTTACCTGATTTATAGATTGGGACAATGTTAGCTCTTTTCCAGTCTTGGGGCACTACGCCTTCCCTTAATGAGGCATCAATTACTTCACAAACTTTTTCTGCCAATTGCTCCCTGCATTCTCTTAAAATCCATCCTGATACCCCATCAGGTCCCACAGCTTTTCTCACTTCTAAACTCCCCATCATGTTCTTGATCTCCTCCACCGTTACTTGAAACTCCTTCATAATCCCTTTCTGTTCCATTACCAGTGGTTTGTCAAAAGCAGTCTCCTTTGTGAATACCTTCCAAAGCATCCATTCATAGCCTCTGCCATTTCCTGGGATCTTCACTGTATACTCCATTTACTTCTAAACTTTCAATACTTTCTCTATTTTTGATGTTGTTGTTCACATGTCTGTAAAAAAGCCTTGGTTGGTCTTTACATTTATCAATTATATCCTTTTCTTGTTTCTTTCTTTCTTCTCTTCTAATCAACACATATTCATTTCTTGCTCTTTTGTAACTTTCCCACTGCTTAATCCGTCTTTTCCTTCTCCACCTCTTCCATGCATCCTCTTTTCTTGTTCTAGCCTTTTCACATCTATCGTTAAACCAGTCCTGCTTTCCAACTTCTCTATGTTGTCTTATTGGTACAAATTTTTCTCACCTTCTTTGTATATTTTTATAAATTCCTTAGTGTATTTCCCCATGTGTGTGTGTGTGTGTGTACTAAACACTGACCATGCATTTGTCTTAGTTAAGGGGATGGAAAAATATCAGTGATTTTGCCTCATCTCATTGGTTATTGTCCTGTAAAACCCGCGATGCACAAGAATCACTGTATTTTTATTAAAATATTATGACCTAAAATGAAATAAAATAAATGAATTACATTAAAGGGATTAGAATGCATATGTATGAAATGAGAATTCACTTTACTTTGTAACACCAAAACAATGTTTTTACGCGACTTCTTTATATGCATATACCATAAAAAATAATAAGTTTCTTTTCTGACAACTGGATTAGCAGCACTTAGAAACAAGACAAACCAAATAGTTTTCAAAATGTTTTTCTTCTTAATTTTCCTAGCTTTTTTCAACAATAATCTAAGATACTGTTGTGAATTTGACTTTATTTTGTAAAAATACAACTTGAAACAAAGATAACACATGTAATTATTCACCAATAATTAAACAATTATTTGGGGATGAATTTTTTTATAATATCTATATTGACTGTACAGTAATAGTAAATACATCGGAGTTCACACCATATTTTCTCAAAACTACTATACTGTGTTAACCTCTTCACTCTGGGAAACAGAAAACGACTCTTGGTGCCAAATCTGGCCCTGGTGGGGTCTCTCTCTCTCTCTCTCTCTCTCTCTCTCTCTCTCTCTCTCTCTCTCTCTCTCTCTCTCCACCACAGAAATAATGATGATGGTAAGTAATTTTTCATAATAGGTATGTACAATACAAAATACACCCACACAAATTTTAGAGAAAAAAAGAATTATATACTACTTTCTCAAGGCCATATTCTAAACATGATGAATGAGAAAAAAATGTTCCTTTTCATGGTAAACTAATCTATTCGTACCACAATTTTTTTTTATTATTATTTCCAGTATGGCACATCAGTACTTATCCTTACAGTAGAGAATCATACATCTTTACAATAATGATGAAAACTAAGTCTGCCATCATATCATCATCCACACGTAGGTTTGAATCCCATCATGTACTGCCTTGAATTATGCCATCTGTCGGGTGGTTTAAAGTTACCTACATATCACCATTATTTTTCTGATGAACCACATCTCTGCAGTCTCCAGCCTCTTCTTCATTTCCCTGCTAACAGTCCATGTTTCACATCTGTACAACATCACTGACCATATATAGCTCTTCAGGATTCTTAGCTGGATCTCATTGCTCAAATTCCTGTTTGTCGGTATACTTCTCATTTGCCCAAACTGACCTTTTCCCATATCAATTCATGATCTTATTTCCGTATCACATCTACCATCTTCGTCCACCAAGTATGCTTCACTGCCTGATCACCTACATTCACATTCACCCTCAGTTGTTCCTTTCTCTTGGTCACTCCATTCAACTTCTGTTTTACCGATGTTTATCTTCAGTCCAACTCGCCTACATCCCACATCAAATTGATCCACCAATTTTTGTAACTTCTCCTCTGTGTCTGCAATCAATACAGTATCATCAACATATCTTATATTATTTATGTTCATTCCTCCCATCTTCATACCTTCCAAATCTGCCATTTCATCCATGACGGCCTGCAAGTAGAGTGAAAACAGGTCTGGTGACAATATACAGCCCTGTCTCACTCCTCTCTCTATTTTTACCCAGTCACTTTTATCATCTCCAATTCTTACCACAGCTTTCTGTCTCCAGTACAGGTTGGTTATTATCCTTATATCATCCACACCTAGCCTTCTCAGCCTCTCCATCAATACCTCATGATGTACCATATCAAACGCATTTTCAAAATCAACAAAGCATATAAATATCTTTCTGCTTCTCTATGGCTCTCTCTATGAGTGTTTTGAATACAAAAATTTCCATTCCTAGTTCCTTTAATTTTCCTAAAATCAAACTGAGCTCTGTCTGCTATTTCCTCGATTTTTCTCCTCAACCTTTCATCTATCAGCCTCAGTACAATCTTCGCCACCTAGTTCATAATACTTACTGTCCGATGTTTACCACATTCTACTGCTCCTTCTTTTTCCGGTATTACAATGAATTCAGATTCCACCATTCTCTCAGGTATATTTCCTGTGTCGTATATTTTATTTGCAAGCTCTGTGATCTTCTCTACTGCAAAGTCTCCAGCAGCCTCCACCATCTCAACCACCACACCATCACTCCCCTCCACCTTCCTCCACCTCATCCTCCTCACAGCTTTCTCTCCCTCACCTCTCAAGATTGAAGGCCCTGGCTCAATCTCCCCAAGCTCTGGCCTCTCTCTTCTTGTATTTCCATAGAGTTTGCCAACGTATTCCTCCCATCTCTTTAGAACTTCTCTCTCTGTCAAGATGTTACCATTTTTGTCTTTTACTATCATACTCCTGATTGCTCTCCATTTCCCTGTTATTTCTCTGATTTTCTCTGCCATTAGTCTGGAATCTGTCTTTTCCAGCTGTTCCATCTCTTCACACATCTTTCCTAGCCACTCCTCTTTCCTTTCAATACACATTCATTTTATCTTTCTATCCAGTTCTGTGTATCTTTCCTCTGAAGTGTTCTTTACTTTTCTTCTCTCTTCCATTAGGTCCAGAATTTCATCAGTCATCCACACCTTCCTTCCTCTTCTTTTCTCATTCAGAATAATATCTTCTGCTGCACTCACCAGCGCACCTTGCAAAACTCTCCAATTTCTCTCTACTTCCTTATCTTCTGCTTCATCCCACAAAATGCTGTATCTGTTAGACACCTCCACACCATACTGTTCGCCTATTTCTTCATCTCTTCGTAATATATTCCAGTCTTTTCTCACTTTCTTGATTTTCTTATTTCTTTTGAACTTCACTTTCATTTCAGTCACCACCGGAACATGCTCACTTCCTACACCACAGTCTGCTCCCGGATAAGTCTTCACCTGTCTCAAGGTGTTCCTGAACTTTTTATTGACTGTAATATAATCTTTTTGGTTCCTCACTATATCACCCGGACTCCTCCATATGTATAAGTGTCTTGGGTGATATCTAAAAAACTTATTTATAATCACTTGTTCCCAACTTTTGCACCATTCCACCCACTTGTGTCCCCTCTCATTTCTCTCACCCAGGCCAAAACTACCCACCACATTTCTGCTTTGACCCTCTCTCATCTTTGCATTTAGGTCTCACATTACTAAGGTCACTTCTCCTGATTTGCACCGACTTCTGACACTATCCACCTGTTCATAGAAGGCATCTACCTCTTCATTGCTATGATCTTCCATTGGTGCATATACCTGAATTATATGCAATCCAATGAGTTTAGCATCGATTTTAACCAAAATAACCCTCTCAGACACCTGCCAACAACCAACCACTGCCTCTTCCACCTCCTTCAGCAGCAGCACTCCCACACCTGCCTCATGCCTCTCTCCTCCCAAATAGTACAATATCCAACCGCCTGATGATATCTGTCCAGTACCCGTCCATCTAACTTCGCTCACTCCCACCACATCCAATTTCATCCTCTCCGCCTCCTTCTTCAGATCATTCAACTTTCCCACCTGATACAGGGTGTTTACATTCCATGTAGCAATTCTGCTGCAACAATCCAATCTAGCAGTAGCCCAATTTCAACTCCCAGTCACTTGCTTTGCATCTCTGGGTGAGCCACCAGCAGTCAACTCTCAGTCACCTGCTTTGCATGTCTGGGTGAGCTACCAGCAGTCGCCTGATTATGGACAGGCAACACCTGCCGGTCATGATTCCACCATCCAGGCACGACAGCATTCCCATTGGAGGTGCTCCCATTAATGTCGTTAAACATATTCTCTATTTGTGGCACTTCCATTGTTATTCTTGGTTAAGTACATGGTAGGGTCACCACTTCCTTTCTACGGATTTGGTCCACAGTCTCTTATTGGTTATTCAAGATTGCCCTGCATTTCTGCAGGGTATTCCTCCATCCACCACCCAGAGGATGTGCCTGATAGGAGTTTACTCTTCTCTTGGCTGGAAACAGAAGAGTATGGCACTACATTGTCACCAACGTCACCTGACATGGCACTGCGGTAGGTAGGTAGGTCCAGGCAATCTACGAAAGTTCACACAACGAAATTTCACTACAACAAAGGCTTCCTTTTACTACCATCTGCTCGTTTAACGAACACCAAACTCACTTTAACGAAATTTTATCCAGGTAATTTTTTCCAAGTTTGAAAGCCAGCCGTATCACGCAAGCCAACAGGCTTTTGAATACACCAGCGCCTCTCATGGACAAAACGCGCACCACTCACTCCCCTAGTTCAAAACAATAACAGTATCAGCAGCAGCTCATCTTCCCTCGCTCTACATGCCACCAAAACGCCCTGCAATGTCGCCTAGCATTGCTAAGACCAGGAAGTCTCTTACTCTCGAAGTGAAGCTGGATATTATTCTCAGACACGAGAGGCGAGAAAACTAATACAATTACTTCCCACCATGGCTTGACTCCATCTACTGTCTACCATTTTCAAGTCAGCAGACTCTATTAACCCCTTCCTTACCGTAGCCACCCCCCGATATAAACAAAGCGTTCCGCTCCTATACCGCAGCCCCCTGCCCGTGTGTGCACGTGCCTCACGGCCAGATCTACACATTATATTTCTTTCTAACTCAGTGTTATGTACTTTTTTCTAAACATATTTTTGTCATTTTATTAATAAAAGAAAACGTAAACATAATCATAAATTGTGCACTAATCATAAATTCAGCACCACACACTCTGCACCTGGTGAGGGTGGCCCTGAGGCAGTCATAACTAGGCTGCTCCCCCTCATTTGCCGAGAGGGTTTCAACACTGCTGTCACTATCACTCTCTCCTATTTCTTTTTCAGGATCATAGTCTGAATCATATTCATCTGGAGAGTCTTCCAGTATATCCTCACTATCTGTCTCATAATTATGATAATCCTCATCGCTGCTACACGAAGCAGACGCCATTATTTCTAACTAGAGGCAATAGAACAGTTTCACCACGGCCGATACTAGAGAACTGATGTTCTTGGGGGGACTGTGGGAATAATATGAATAGTGATTGGCTTTATAGTTTATGCATGAAAAATTAACTCCGATATTGATTGGCTAGTGGGGGGGATGGTTTTGTTACGCTGGGGTGGCTAAAATAACGCCTCAGTGTTTGTTTGTTTATAGTGAACCACGTGGAGCATGAAAAAGGCAAAATCCGCACTCAGGCCACGGTTATACCCGGAAATGTATTGGTGTGGTACGCACGTACCACGGCGGCATCTTGCGTTACCATGAGGTCGCTTTTGCGCGTGGTACGCACGTACCACAAAACAGTCTTGCGGTATGGAAGGGGTTAAGAAGGCTGGTGAGATCATATCTTCCTTGCAAGCTAAAAGAACCACCTGAACTCGTGACTCTGCAATGGATAAAATGGAAAGCCTTGTGGAAATGTGGTACACAAGTTTTGTATGCGGTAGAATGATGCGCCCTTTGTTTACATTCCACAGGTTGCCAGCTAGCGATTTCCGCCCACTCTCCCTCCCTTCATAAATTTAAGATCATCAACATTATAAAGTTACTTACATACATACATTAGAGTACATTATAATGACTTAGTCTTAAATCAAACTGCTTAAATATTTAACTTTATAATTTTTACTTTCATTAAATCTTTCACTGTACTGTGATGCACTCTCGCTTTGTTTACTCTCAATGGAAGTTCAGTCAGGGGTCAAACTTGTTATAATTGGTTCGCGTAATGAAGTTTCGCTTAACGAAGTTTTTTTTAGGAATGTAACCCCTTCGTTAAGCGGGGGTTGCCTGTACATGTCACCATGATACCCAGGTTCTAGGTGGTTACACCAAAGATGTGCTTGGGTGGTAATATTGGGCCCTAATATGGGTACCAATATAAATAAAAATGCCTGTGCCACTAATGAGTGGAAGCTGAACAGCACTTCCTATACCAACTCTTCAATTATATCTATAGGTGTTCAAGGCCATAGCGTAAAAAAAAAAATAAATAAATAAATAAAAAATAAAATAAAAAAAAGCGCTCATTACCGGATATGTCACGAGCACCCCAATGACGCAAAATACACGTCATCATGTTGAAGAAGTTAAGTAGTTATTTCATGTACTTATAGGATAATACCCAGATTGGGTACACTGAGATTTCTACTTCATTATACATAGGAATCCTAAGAGGTATGTCAGCTATTTTCTAAAAATAAAGAAAATCATTAAAATACAACAGAAACCACTCACACTACTACCCAGCAAGACGCTCGCTTGGAGATGCCGTGCTTTACTGAAAGTCAAGTAGTAATCAGAATATTATTAGAATGAGATGAGAAAAAAATAAAATAACAAGAAGCTGAAGCAAAGAGAAGGAGAATGGAGGAAAAAATAGCACAAGGAAAAAGAAAGGAAAGAACTAAAGGTGGAAAGGAAGAGCAAAAGGGAAGGAAAACAGTTCAGGGCACATCTGTCTGCTTCCCAAAAGCAGAAAGGAGAGGAAACAGACTCTTCAGAAAGTGTGAGTGAGCAATCTTGGACAATGACTTAGATGTTTTCATTACCTAAGATATGAAAGAACTCTGTGCAAAATGTAAACGTGATACAAGAGCAAAAGTGAGAATAAAGTGTTCACTGTGTGGCAGCTGGTGGCATGCGAATATGTATGAGTAGGATGGATTTGAGTGGGAAGTCTCAGGAAGACATTGAGGCAATGGATGTTAAGTTTTTATGATATATGCAACTTAGGCTGTCTTGCTACTTTTTCGTGAAACTTTAAATGGAGTATTTTCGACATTTTCATTTGAATTCTCTTAGAGATTTATTTGTTAATGATTTTCAACACCAACAAAGCTTTTCTCAATTTTTTTGTCAATACATTATATGTAAAAATAAAAAACTACTTTCCAATCTTTTTTTTTACCCTTTGACAGGAAAGAAGAATTACTAACTACTTAATGACAACAATATTGATTGCATGTAGATAAAAAAAAAGAATTTAAGGCACATTGCACGATAACTCCTACCACTGGCGCAATATTCTCCTCCACCTAGTGTGTAAACCTGACTAGTAGGCGCACAGAGCCGTTCTAACCCTCCTTCACTTACAGTACTCCATGCAGAGAAACTGCAGTGATAGAGGGTTGTATTTGCCTGGTTGTATTGTACAGGGTTTGAGCGGGGCTCATAGTGTCCTGTCTCCACATCTCCATTTATCTAATTTCTCCTTAAAGTTATGCACATTATGTGCTGTAACAACTTCATTATCCAAAGCATTCCACCTTTCCACCATTCTGTGTGAAAAACTGTACTTTCCAATATCCTTCACACACTGCCTCATCCTGATCTTTACATGTCCTCTTGTCCTTCCAACTTCTTCTGTCAACAGCACTAGGTCTTCTTTTTCTATCTTTTCAATGTCATTGACTACCGTGTACATTGTTATTAGGTCCACATGTTCTCTTCTATCTTGTAAGGTTGGGAATCACATTTCCTTCAGTTGTTGTTCATATGTTAGGTCCTCTAATTCTGGCACCATCTTTGTAACAATCTTCTGTATCCTGTCCAGTTTTTTCATATCCTTTTTTAGAGATCTGAGACCACACCACTGCTGCATATTCCAGCCTTGGACATATCATTCTTGTGATGATTTTTATCATCATATCTTTGTCCATGTTTTGAAATGCCATTCTCACATTAGTCATCATTTTATATGATAGTCCAAATATCTTGCTTATGTATTTTTTGTGGCTCAGATTTTCCTGTATGATCACTCCCAGATCTTTTTCCTCTTTAGTCTTCATTATTTGTTCCTCTCCCATCAAATAGTTCCATACCGGTCTTCTCTTACTCTTTCCTAGTTCCATTATGTGACATTTCTTGGCATTAAACTCCAATTTCCACTTCCTGCTCCACTAATAGATCTTGTTTATATCTTTCTGCAACAGCAGACAGTCCTCTCAGGTTTTCATAACTCTTAGCAGCTTTGCATCAACATCAAATAAATTTATATAACTGTTTACCCCAATATGAATGTTGTGTACACAAATTTGAAACATAATGGGGACTAACACTGACCCTTGTGGCACTCCACTAGTTACTTTACCCCAAGATGAGTATGTATCTCTGATCACAGTTCTCATTTCCCTATCTGGCGGGGAGACTGAGAAGCTGCGGCTGGCGGTTCAGGGCAAGTCTGGCTGTTTATACGGAAATTACGACTATAAGTGATAAAGTACCAAGTGAATCATGTATAAAGAAGGAGGGAGAGGAGCAAAGAAGAAGACGTGCAGAAGATGTGGTTTTGACAGAAAGATAAACACCGAAGAGATATGCAGGAGTTGTGAGGCCACGAAGGCCAACAATGGAGGGAAAAACCTAAGTGATAGGTCTCGGGAAGGTAAAGAGGAAGAAGTGATACAGCAGGGAGAGAATGATAATTGTGGAACCTGTAAAGTGAAGGTGAGAGGGAATCAAAATGGTCTTATGTGTGAGGTCTGTGATCGGTGGTTCCATTGCGGCTGTGAACAGGTGACCGCAAAGGAGTATGAGAAGATTGTGGAGCTAAGGGATATAGTTGCATGGAACTGTAGGATGTGCAGAGGGCAACAAAGAGAGATGAAAACAATGGTGAGAGAATTAAAAGAAGAGAATATGATTCTAAAGATTAAAAATGAGGAATTACAAGAGAGACTGCTGGCACTGGAAAGTAAAGTAGAATCAATAGAAAAGGGAGTAAATATAGAGGAAACCCTGATTGAAGAAATTTCAGAAAAAGTTTTAGAAGTTGTTAGAGAAGAAGATAAAAGGAATAGGCTTAATAACCTTGTCTTGTATGGGGTTCACGAATCCGATAAGGAACAAGGTTATGAGAGAGAACAGGACGACAAGGAGAGATGCAATGAAGTATTTGAAATAGGAGTGGGAGTGAGAAATGTGGAAATAGAAAAGGCAATAAGACTTGGTAAGAGGAATGTGATAGGTGATGGCAGAGGTCAGTTACCAAAGCCTAGACCTTTGTTAGTAAGATTAAGGTATGTTACAGAGAAATTTCATATACTGAAGAAGGCAAAAAACTTAAGGAATGCAGAGAGTGAGAGATTAAAAAGCATTATGATAGCTCCTGATATGACCAAAAAAGAACAAGAGACAGATAAGAACTTGAGAGAGGAACTGAAAGTGAAAAAGGAGAATGGAGAAACAGGATGGTATATCAAGCGCGTAAAACTTCTGCAGAAAAATTTTTAGGTAGGGATCTTAAAAGAGAATTGAAAGAAAAACTAATAAATATACAGGGATTAACAAGAGCAAAAAGTTTGGAAGTGGAAGACTATTGAAAGAGAAGAATGAATGTTGCATTGTATGTTTGGTAGAAACACAACAGAAGTATAAGAAGGTGGATTTCTCAAAAGGATTAATGTGTGTGGAAAAAATGAGAGATATGAATGATAAAAAAGGAGGAGGACTATCAGTGTTGATGTATGAGCGTGATGGCTGTGATATTTATGAAAAGGAATGTGATAACTGTGATATTTTGAAAGTAGAAATTAAAATAAAGAATGTTGTGATAATTATGCTACTTACATATATAGATGTGTCTGATAAAGAACGTAATGGAAAAATAATAAAGAAAATTGGAGAAGAACTTGAAAAAGTCCAGGATGAGGAGATGGTTATTTTATTAGGAGACTTCAATGGACATCTTGGATTTATAGGACCACAACCTTTAAATTTCACTTCACAATATTTAAACTGACGTCACCGAGGCAACAAATGAGATGTCTATGCCGCTCCTCGTCAGTCTGTTGTTCGTCCTCGTCTGGTCTACACACGAGCTCGGATCTCAAGTTTTTGCCAGCTGCTCCTCGGAGCCTGCTGCTGCCCTTTTCTTTGCCTGCTTCTCCTCGGAGTTGTCCTGGTCAGTTTTCACCTTCTCCTTTACCCTGCACTGCTGATACATGGTGGTACACTTCTCGATCTTAGGATCATATTGGCTTTTTTGCCCTGTTGTCGGGTGGCCCCGTTTGCAGATGGCGGACCCAGCAGGCCTTAGCGATTCGTCCCTTCGTTCCTTCGCCCGGTTGGCTTCCCCTCCACGGGGCAGGAAACTCCCTTGCGAAGATGGTGCTTGGTCTGATGTTCAGCAGGGAAAAAGGGACCGCCGTGACCCTGGCCATGACAGAGCGTTTCAGCTGGCTTCCCGATTCGGCCCTGGCGGGGCCGAGTCAGCCCCCGTGATGTCAACTCAGCTGGCCCGTCCCTGGAGGATCGTGTCAGCCATTTGGGTTCCATCGTGGCGGACCTAATTGCGAAGCTGGACAGGCGTTCTCCTGAGACGGTGCCCCAGGCTGACAGCGGGGACTTCAGTGGCTTTGACAGCATCGAGAGCGCAGGATCCGAAGACGGTGAGGTGCGGGAGGCAGCGGCCGACCCACTAGCGGGGCTGGATGACCTGAGTGGCCCACGGGGCGCGCTTGAAGACGCTGATTTTCATCGGGCTTTGGAAGAACTGGCGGGGCATTTTCATGGTCAGGAGAAGAAAGATGAGCCCCTGTCTGACCGTTTAGCAGGCATTTTAGATGATAGCCTCAGGCGTCGCCCCACCTCGGAGGGGGTGAAAACTACCTGTAGTAAGGTGAGGTTGCCCAGCAATGTTCCTAATCTGATTGTGCCTGCTACAAATGCAGTTATTACCAAGGCTCTAAGTGTGGGTGGCAGGCTGATTGATGCTCGCCTGGTTTTCACCAATGGCCTGCTCTCCAAGGCCCTGGTTCCGGTTGCCCAGTGCCTGAGTGACATTGGGGAGAGGAAAGGTAAGCCTGTGGATGATTACCTGGATGGCCTGAATAACTGTGTACGTCTCCTGACTTCTGCAGTGTGTTACCTTAACCAGCTCAGGAAGGAAGTGGCCTGCATTCACGTGAACGATTCTGCCCTTGCGGAGCTTTGCCGTTGGGACTGTGAAGTTGGCACTGCAGAGCTGTTCCCCTTTGATGTCATTAAGAAGTGTGAGGAGTTGCATCGGGCCAGGCGGCTGGGCAGGCCTACTTTCCGCCCATACCGGTCAGGAGGTCCCAGGCGGACGGCTGCTTCCCGCCAGGCTCCCAGAAAGGCCCCTCCTTCCCAGAACTCAAGGTTTCGGTCTAAGCCTTTTTTAGGCCAGCGGCCTCCTCCGCTGAGGGGGAACCAGCAACACAGGCCGGCCCAGTGAGCCCTTGCCGAGTGAGTATTACCATTAACTCTTTATCCAATACCTCTGACAATTTTATGAGTGGGAAAATTTTCACTGCTAGACAGCAGTGGCTAGCTCTTTCCTCCGATAAATGGATTCTTGATGTGGTTTGTGGCCATGTGCTTGAGTTTGATGAGCTTCCCTTACAATCTGCTCTGCCTCGGCCCCTGTCCCTTTCAGAAAGTGACAGGCGGCCCTGGATGCCGCTGCTTAGGTTTGTGGAACAGGGTATTGTTGAGAGATGTGAGCCCTCTCCTGGCAATGCTTTTTATTCCAATGTTTTTTCCCACTGTAAAGAAAGACAGTACTACTGCCAGAGTCATTCTAAACTTGAAAGAGCTAAATCCTTATGTTACTCACACTCACTTTAAAATGGATTCCTTTAAGGATGTGGTGTGTTTAGTCCAGCCCCAGTGTTTTTTCATGACTATTGATTTTCAGGATGCTTATTATTCTGTGTATGTGAGACCTGAGGAAAGGTGTTGGTTCCGTTTTTTTGGAAGGGCCAATGTTTTCACTTTACCTGTCTTCCTCAAGGGTTAACATCTGCCCCTCGGATCTTTACAAAATTATTGAAACCAGTGTTCTTTCACCTCCGGTCCCTTGGGATTATGGTCATCTGTTATATTGATGATTGCATCTTTTTTGCTCCCTCGGAGGAGGAGCTAATTACCAATGTGAGTTATGCTCTGTATCTTTTTGATTCGGTTGGGCTCACTATTAATGTTAAAAAATCAGTTTTGGTCCCTACTCAGGAGGTGGAATTTTTTGGGAATTATTCTAAACTCATGCCTCATGACTGCTACTCTGCCTCTCAGGAAAATTATCAAAATTCAGGATCTAGGTCGGTTGTTGTTGAAGGACCGTGTCTCTTTGCGTGATTTAGCTTCTTTCATTGGCCTCACTGTGGCTGCTGAGCCAGCTGTCGACCTGGCCCCCGTTCGTTACAAGTACCTTGAGATCATTAGGAACAGGGAGCTTGCCCGGCACCATGGGGATTATGCAGCTACAGTTTCTTTGGATGAGCATGCTAAGGAATTAGTCCTTTGGTGGGTTAATAATGTTCCCTTGCAATCTAAATCCACTGCGTTCAGATAACACCGTGGCTGTCGCGTGCCTGAATCGCGGTAGGAGCACGAAGATCCGTCTTACTTTTTGATAGAGGAGATCTATGCTTGGGCCGGGTCTCGGGGCATTACCTTGTCTGCAGCTCATGTAAAGGGTACCCAGAATGTGGAGGCAGATTCTTTGTCTAGGTTAAAGAATTTAGACACCGAATGGATGTTGGACCCCCTTGTCTTTCGAAGGTTACGTGACATGTTTTTTGTTTCCGATATTGACCTGTTTGCGTTGCGCTTAAATGCCCAGGAGGCTACCTATGTTTCTTGGAAACCTGACCCTGCAGCTACTTTTGTTGATGCTTTTTCAATTAATTGGGCAGACAGGATTTCATATGCCTTTCCTCCTTTCAGTCTCATTGCCAGAGTGCTGTGGAAACTCCAGGAGAACCGGGCTTCCTTGATCGCGATTCTACCTCTTTGGCTGTCACAAGCATGGTTCCCCAGGGCCCTTCAGTTTCTTGTTCAGCCACCAGTCCTCCTCCCTCACCTCCCTGTGTCATTACCGCAGAACCCTGCTTACATCCACCCGCGGGCCCGGTCTCTGGTGTTGACTGCGATGAGTTTATCAGGCGATCCTTTGAAGTCCAAGGCCTATCGCAAGACGTTGCCCAGCTTTTGCTTCACTCCTGGCGGAAGAGCACTTTACAATAGTATAGGCCGTATCTCTCAAGATGGGTGTCAGTTTGTCTCCGGCAGGAAATTGATCCGTTTCTACCACCTTTAAGTTTTCTTTTAGACTTCCTACTGTGTGAATTTCAGAGGGTTCCCGTTCGGAATTATAGTACTATGAATACCATCCGTTCAGCCGTGTCTGCCATCGCTAAGATCGGGGATCAACCAGTGGGTCAACATCCGTTGGTTATTAGATTTATGCGAGCCGTCTTTCAGGAGAGGCCTGCTTTTTCTCACTGCCAATTTACCTGGGACCCAGAGTTAGTGCTCAACTACTTAAAGAGTCTCGGCCCTGATGAACGTCTTTCACTCATTCAGTTATCCCGCAAATTAACTGCCTTAATGTTACTGGTTTCGGGGCAGCGTGGCCAAGTCTTAAGTTTCTTAGATATCCGTAATATGTCTATCTCGGATTCCATGATAGTTTTTTGTATTGGGGATCTCCTTAAAACTTCTAGGCCTGGTTGCCACATTTCTGAATTATGTTTTGAAAAATATTCTGCGGACCAGCTTATCTGTGTCTATACTACAATTGTTAATTATTTGCAGAGGACTAAGGACTCTAGGGGTTCCATCACTGGCCTTCTTTTGACTACCAAACCCCCTATTAAGGTGGCTTCCCAGGATACCTTACGGCACTGGGTCAGGGAGGCTATGGGAGCCGCGGGTATTGACTTCACAAATTTTTCACCTCACTCTACTAGGTCCGCCGCGTCTAGCAAGGCTGCGCTCCGTCTTCCGCTGTCCTCCATCCTTTCCTCTGTGGGCTGGTCCAGGGAGTCTACCTTCGCGAAGTTTTATGGGAGGCCAATTAGCAAGAAGGGGTTATTTGCACAGGCGGTGTTGGCGGAGGATGGGTCTCCTTCATGAATATGTAAAATGTACTACGGGGTTTTGTGGTGGTTTTCATATGATTTTATTGTTTGTCCACATATTTGTACTTAATTGTATGCTTTTGGCTGGAATACATGAAGATGATACTTATGGTTTTCTGTCGTTCCTGGTTTTGGGGTTCGGCTTGGTTTGAGGACCTGCTCTAAAGCTCTCATTTGTTGCCTCGGTGACGTCAGTTTAAATATTGTGAAGTGAAATTGTAAGATTAAATGATACTTACCAAGTTGAAGTTTGATCGTAATTTCACGAACATTTAAACGACGTCACTGAGGCAGTAAATGCCCTCTCTTCCCTCCCCCGGCTTCTTGGTCGCTGTGTTTTGGGTTTTTTTCTTCACTCACTGTTTAATTTTTAACTTTTGTAATTTTTATACTTTGTTCCTCAAACCAACACTCTGAAGGACTGACGAGGAGTGGCATAGACATCTCATTTACTGCCTCAGTGACGTCGTTTAAATGTTCGTGAAATTATGATCAAACTTCAACTTGGTAAGTATCGTTTAATCTTACAATTATAACGGAAAATTAGTTTTAGATATTATGGAAAAATGGAATATGATACTATTAAATGGTGATCAGAAATGTGAAGGGGAGATAACAAAGAGGCAAGGAAACATAGGAAGTGCAATTGACTTCATGTTATGTACAAGTATTTTGAAACTATGGTCATTGATGAAGAAAAAAGGTATATTTGATTTGGCTGATCATTGTTTATTGGAGTCAGTATTCAATATAGATACAAACCAAGAAGGGAAACGAACAGAAGTTTTGGAGAGAGAGTATTATAAAACAGACTGTGAAATATTAAAGGAGCAATTCTTGAAAAAATTGCAGGATGACATAGAAGAAATAAATGGTAGGGGTGAAAATATAGATATGAAAAAACTAGAAATGCTAATAAAGGATACTGCAGACGTAACCCTTAGGAAGAAATATAGGAAAAAGGTCACTTTTTTTAGATAATAAGACAGTCAAAGAACCAGTATGGATGACTGGAGAGATTCGGAGAGAAATTAAATTAAGAAAAAAATATAATAGGCTGAAAAGAAATGCAAGCAATATAAATGAAAGAGAGCATTATGAGGAATTGTACAATAAACAAAAGAGGAAAGTACAACAGAGAATAAGGGATGAAATGACTATACATGAGAAAAAGATTACTAAAGAAATTAAAGAAGCAAAGGATTCTGGAAAGAAAATGTGGAATATGATAAATAAATTAAGGGGAGTTAACCAAAAGGAGGAAAAGGAAATTGCAGCTTATGATGAGGTAGGGAACAGGATAGACTGGGATGTATTGCCTGAAAAAATGGTAGAATATTGGAATACAATATACAGAAAGCACCCAAATGAGATTAATGAAGAATGGAATGAGCAAATTCAAGAAGAATATACTGCTGAGATAAGGAGAGAAAGAACCCCTAGAATAGTGTACGGAAGGAGAAATGAAACAACACTAATACCAGAAAACCTAAAAAGAACACTATGATGCACTAAGAGGAAATTTGGAACCTGATGGTACAGGAAAATTAATGATTAACTACACTGCTGATGACCGAATACAATATTTCCCAAAACAAATACTGGAACATATGGATAGTTTAGAAGGTACAGTAATGTGGCAGCAAGGTAAAGCAATGGGGTGGGATGGATGGAGGGAAGATGTGAAAAGTGCACTAAGTAAAATAAAAAGTAGAAAACAACCAGGTCCAGATAAGATAAAAGGAGAAATATTAAAATGGTTTAAAGAAAATCCAATGTGTTTGCAAGCCTTAACAATTTGCCTAAATCATGTCATAAATAAAAATGAAGTACCAGACGAATGGAAGATATCAAAAACAGTAATGATTGCCAAAACAAATAAGCCAAAAGTAAAAGAGCACAGACCAATAGCCTTAACAAATACCAACTATAGGCTTACTATGAATTCAATTAAAGGAAAACTCTTGGAACACATTAAGTCACTTGGAGAAATAAACGTATTGCAAGCAGGATTTACAGAAGGCAGACGACTAGAGAATAATTTATTCATTTTAAACTATTGCATAGAAAATAGCAAACAAAGGAAACAGGAACTAGTAACTACAGCTATAGATTTTGAAAAAGCCTTTGATTCCGTAAACAGAAAAGAGTTAATAAAGGTGTTAAAATACTATGAATGCAACCCCAAGATAATAGACACTATAGTAACACTATACACAAATGACAAAACACAGATGTTCTTGGGCCAGAGGAAAGTTGGGGATGTCACAGTAAGCAGTGGCATACGACAAGGGTGTACAGGATCCCCACTGCTCTTTGTGCTACTTGTTAATCATATTATTAAAAAGATAAATGAAAGCCACATGGGATTTAAAAACAGTAAACTATACATTCCAGTATTGTTCTATGCAGATGACGGGCTTCTATTATCAAACAGCAGGAAAGAAATGGAGCAGATGATAACTTTAGTGACAGAGACTTCTGCTGAATGTGGGCTGAACATCAATATACAAAAGAGCCAATATTTGATTATAAATAGAAAAGAACCTAAACCAGAAAAGATAAAGGATATTGAGGTAGTAAAAGAAATTAAATATCTAGGAATAAGGATTACAGAAGAAAGAAAGCATATGAAGAAATATAAAGAAATGAAAATTGAATTGGCAAGAAAAATGTCAAACTCGGCTTTTTCAGTGGCGGCAAGATCATGTAATAAAATTTTAATAGGAAAAACATACTGGAAGAGTGTAGTGTTGCCAAGTGTACTCACAAGAGGAGCAGTAGTGGACTGGAATAAAACAGATCTGGAACAACTACAAAGAATAGAAAATAAAGTTCGGAGGCATATTTTAGGAGCACCAAATTATGTGGCAGTAGAGGCATTACGAGGAGAAGTAGGAAGTGCCACCATGGAAGAAAGAGATATAAAAATTAAATTATGCTACGCAAAACATGTATTGAAAGGAAATAATTATTTATTAAGAGAAATAATACAAGAAATGAAGGAAAATAGTAAAGGAAGTCAGTGGCTTAGAATAATAAGAGGGTATATGAAACAAGTCAACATAAGCAATATGGAAGAATTAAATCAAATGACTGAAGCGAACATGAAGGAGAGAGTAAGGATATGGGGAGAAAGGAAATGGAGGGCAGGAATGGAAGGAAAATCAATGTTGAATATGTACTTTATGAATAAAAAAGAAATCAAGGAAGAAAACATATATGATAATACATTTAAATTTAAATTATTGTTCAGGTGCTGAACTAATTCTTTACAACTAAACTGGAGGAAGAGGTTTAGTGGAGGGGAGGAAAAGTGTGACGTCTGCCAGGAAGGAGAAAGTGAAACACTACAACACTTTTTATTACACTGGCAAGGATTAAAAGACATACGCAGCAGATATGCAATTACAGAAGACACCATATTAGAAAAAGTTCTTTTGTTCAACCCAGTAAGTGAAGGTGAAATAGAAAAATATACACTGTATGTGGAAGAACTTTGGAAAACTAGAAAAACAAAAAGTGACTTAGCCCTGACCCAGCCCTGAAGCAAGAAAAGAAAATTGCGCTGCCGTTGCAAAGGCAATAGCGCATCTTACATCTATCTATCTCTTCTCCATTCTAGCAAAGTTCCTCACAGTCCTCCTATGTTCTCTATTTTCCAAAGTTGCGACTTTATCAAAAAGCCTTTTTAATATCCAGGTATACTGTGTCCACCCATCCATCTCTTGTTTTCTACTCTTGAGTAGAAGCTTAATAAGTTTGATACACATGACCTCCCTGTCCTGAACCTAAATTGTCTGTTCGACTTGCTCCTCTTCTAGAAATTTTACCCATTTTTCTTTGATCATTATTTCACACATCTTCTTTAAGACACTTGTAAGTGACACTGGTCTGGAGTTTAGTGGTTCATTTGCCTTTCCTCCTTTAAATATTGGAATAACATTGGCTCTCTTCCATTTTAATGGAACTTTACCTTCATTTATTGAACTTTTAATCATTTCCCAAATTGGATCCAGTAGTTGCTCTTTACATTCTTTTAACACCCAGCCTGATACACCATCTGGCCCCATTGCTTTTCTGACATTCAACTTATCCAATTATTTTTCAATATCCTCTTTGTTTACTGTGATTTCCTGTAATCCTTAGCAATGCAATGTCCTAGTAGGTTCTGTGAAATCTTCTTCTGCAGTGAACACCATTTTGAAGCTCTCATTCATTATTTCATACATTTCCTTCTCTGTTTGGTATGTCTTCCCTTCTTGAATTATTTTTTCAATTGTTTCTTTGTTCTTTGTTTTGCCATTTATGAACTTGCAGAAAAGTTTGGGTTCGTCTTTGCTTTTATTCACCACATCTTTCTCAGTTTCTTTTTTCCTTTCTCCTTAATCTAATATATTCATTTCTGGCATCTTTGTACTGCCATCTGTTATAATCATTTCTCTGTTTTATGAGTTTCTTCCACACTTTATCTTTTGCCTTTTTAGCTTCTATGCATCTACCATTGCACCAAATTTGTATTTTTTTCTTAACTCTATAAACTGATACAAATGTTTTTTATTCCTTCATTATATTTCTGTAAGAATATGTCATGTTTCCCTTGTACTGTCTTTCTGTACATAATATTTCTCAACTCAATATCACCAAAATAGATACTTAATTTTTCAAAATCCCCTCTTGTACAATTTAATCTCTCTCCTTTATAGTCATCTCTGTAATTTATACCATCTTCCTCCTGAATTTACATCTCTAAAGTCACATGGTCACTTCTTTCCATTGGACTAAGGTATTGTATGATTGGAAGGGGCTCTGGTTTCTTTGTGAATACTAGGTCAAGCAATGATTGTTCTTCTTCCTCCCTGTACCTTGTTGACTCCTCCATCCACTGATCCATTGCATTAACCATAGTCAACTGTAACACTTCCTCGTTTCACTGCTCAGCATTATCCATTACTTCCATCTCTCTCCAGTTCACTTTTTTACAGTTAAAGTCTCCAACTAAAAGTATTCTTCTATCTCTTCTTATCATGTAATCTAAGCACTTAATCACCTCTCTGCATGCGTATCTTTATGTTCTTCAGTTCCCCATGTATTAGTTTAAGGAGGCACATATGTAACTATAATTTTTCTCTTCTTCAATTCCTGTTTTGATTGTTACTCCCATTACTTCCACTTTGTCCTCCCCATATTGCACATCCTCCACACATGTATTATCACAAACCATTATTAGCACTCCTTCTCCCCCTTTATCCTTCCTGTCTCTTCTCCAGCTATTATATCCCTCCTCTTTAAAGTTAACATGGATGTGCTCTCTTAGTTTTGTTTCAGTGATGCACATTACATCCAGCTTTTTCTCTTTCAAATAATCTCTAACCTCTAACATGCTGGATAACAACCCATCTATATTAGTATAAGTCACTCTTAATTTCTTGCCTTCTCCACAACTTCCTTTCTTCCATATATACTACTTCTTTAGTCTCATATTCAGAACCCTCCACTAAAAATTCTTCTTCTCTATCTCTGTCCTTTCCTCATTTTTTTTCCTTACCTTCACTCCATAGCACTTTCTCCTTTTCCCTCTCCTCTAGGTTCATATCTCTTTTTATTCATAAACCCTTGTGTTCAGTATCATCTGCCAACTTCTCTTTTCTAGTCCTAATTTCCTCTACTGCCACTTGGGATCTCTTTTTTACTTTCATTAGTCTCCTACCCCCTTCACTGTATCTTCCTAGCCTGATCACTTCCTCCACCTCCTGGTCTACTTCTTGTGTGCTGTCTTGTACTTATTTAATAACAGTTTTGGCCAATTCTCTCTCTCTTCACATTCTCTCATGAATTTATTTTGATTTTCCTTTTCCTTCATCCCAAAAATCAAGAAGCTTTTTTTTCTTATCCACTGTATCCTACACCAAATATTCTTTCTCCTTAATTACTTCAACTACAGCAATTTTCGTGTTTTCCTCCAAAAATTTTACTTTTTCCTCTTGCTGTTCCTGCTTCCATTCATTTCATAGTTCCTTCAGCTTGTTTTCACCCAATCCACCTTCTACCCTGTCCACAATCCCATCCTACACTTTCACCTGTAAACTCCTTAAGGAGCTTTCGTAGTCTTGGCATGTGGCTTTTAGTACGTCACTTTGTTTCTTTATTTCTTGTATCTCTTCTTTTAATCCCTCATTGATTGCACTGATCTTTTTCACATTCTACCAATCTCAACTTCAGCTCTGTGTTTTCCATTGTCAGTCTGTCCTGTTTGTCCATTAGACTTGACCTCACTTCCTCCATGTACCTTAATTCCCTTTCTACGTTGATCAACCTTCTCATACTACCTTGTTCGTCCCTGAATCCAAAAAAATCCTTGTCCATAATATCATTGGTTAGTTTCCTTAGACCAACAGGAGTTTCAGTGTACAGTTGGTTTTCACACAATGGCATATGTTTTGATTCCGTCATACATCTGGCAGCACTACTCTGTTCTATCTCTCTCTCTCATCCTTCTTTCCATATATACAATCCAAAACTTATTTAATATGGAGACAGGAGAACCTATGGCCCGCTCCTCTGCTGTACATACGTCTAAGCTGGTCTCCAGCTCCTGTTGTAGCTTTTCCCTGCGAGCTGCTCAGATACGTCTGGTCGGCACGATGTCTACGCAGTGTGTCAAGTGTGCATTACCCGCCATCATAACAGATACAATTTTACACTACTGGTGAAATTTTTGTCATCACATTCAAACCTGGAGGTCTTGTAGTTGAAATTGTCTGTTTAGGTTAGCACAAACTGCCACCTCTACTCTAACGACCAAAACAATTACGAGTTCAAGATTTTGTAAAGCAAAAAAAAAATAAATAAAAAAAGTTTGGTTCCACTGTATTTATTACTCCATCATGGTAGAATATGCTTAAAGCATCATTGATGTGTATATGTATATATATATATATATATATATATATATATATATATATATATATATATATATATATATATATATAGATAGATAGATAGATAGATAGATAGATAGATAGATAGATAGATAGATAGATAGATAGATATATATATATATATATATATATATATATATATATATATATATATATATATATATATGTATCAATCCGGTGTCAATAATCGTTAGACTGGCTCTGATGTATTTATAGTAAAATTATGTAAGTAAAATAATAAATAATGCATGCAGGACACCAGGCCTATATTCAGCTTTACCCCCTATTCACTGCCATCTCCACTGCCTGAGCCTGAACCAGCAGTGTGTCTTCCCTGGCGGCAGTCTGCCGCGCCCTTCCTCGCGAGTCATACTTTTCCATAAATAATTATCTATTTCGCTTACATTATCTTCTAACTATAATTTGATAGTTCCATTACCTTCAGGAGACATCCCTTGATGAAATGCAATAGTTTAAAGCAGCATTCCTTATAATATATACACAGAAAATGATGATAAATAAACTGTTATAAAGTTATCGCAATGTAGCCTTCACTTCAACTCGTCAAAATTTCTTTATTGTTGCATATTGCTATTTTTTCCTTGAGTATCGAAAGTTCTGCATTCACTGCTCAGGCTAAAGGTACCAACAGAAATTATCTGTCATGTGCATGAGACAAGATATAAGGAATAAAACATAAACATGTACCACGAGAGCAGTCAGTACACAGCCTCTCAACACAGTGAGCGGGGAGCGTGCCAGCCAATCAGCTCTCGCCTTACCTCCATCCTCACCTCCTGGATACAGTATCGTGTCATGCTGCCCACTGTCACTTGCCCGTGACCGCGAGTGACACCGTCTCATAAATAATTATGTAATTCGCTTACATTATCTCTTAACTATAATTTGGAAGTTGCATACCGTTCAGGAGACATTCTTTTATGAAATGCAATCATTTATAACAGCATTCCTTTAAATATATCCAAAGGATATGATGATAAGTAAACCGTGTTATAAAGATGTCGCGAAAAGTTTTCCACTTCAACTCGCTAAAATTTCTTTATAGTTGCTTATTAATTGTTTTTCCCTGAGTATCAAAGCTTTTGCATTTACTGTTGAGTGTAACGGTACCAACAGAAACTGTCTGTTATGTGTATAAGATGAGATATAACGAATAAAACAAAAGCATGTACCACAAAGCATTCATGACGCAGCCTTTCAACACAAGGTGAGTGAGAGAGGGAGCCAGCCAATCAGCGGCCTCCTTACAAATGAGGCTTGGCTTCACGGCTCAGACTTAAGTGAACAGACTTTACCAGCGACGAACCATACAGCAACTGATAAAGGGCACTGATGGGCCTGGCAAGCCCACTATCAGTGAATGGTGGACATCGTATAACATCAAGCACACCTTAGATAACATGAAGTCATCTTGGGACGAAGCGAAGACATCTACCATTAACTTGGCGTGCTACTCACAGTACTGACTTTAACTTGACCACCCTTGGAGCCTATTATCTCTTCCCCTCCACCCCCTTTTTTTTTTACTGCATTACATATTACTTACATGCATTACTAATTAGATGAATAAATGGAATATTAAAGGGTCTATTGTAAGCACAAATATATTCATAATAATCATGGCAAACACTAAAAACATACTACAAGCACAATGGCATATGTTTTGATTCCGTCATACATCTGGCAGCAACAGATAAAAGGCACAGATGGGCCTGGCAAACCCACTTTCAGTGAATGGTGGAAGTCGTATAACATCAAGCACGCTTTAGATAACATGAAGTCATCTTGGGACAAAGTGAAGACGTCTACCATGAACTTGGCATGCCACTCACAGTACTGACTTTAACTTGACCACCCTTGGAGCCTATTATCTCTCCCCCTTCCCCCCTTTTTTTTTTTGAACTGCATTACATATTACTTACATGCATTACTAATTAAATGAATAAATGGAATATTAAAGAGTCTATTGTAAGCTCAAATATATTCATAATAATCATGGCAAAGACTAAAAACCTACTACAGGCGGCAAACCATGCAGCAACTGATAAAGGGCACAGATGGGCCTGGCAAACCCACTATCAGTGAATGGTGGAAGTCGTATAACATTAAGCACGCCTTAGATAACATCAAGTCATCTTGGGACAAAGTGAAGACGTCTACCATGAACTTGGCATGTAATACAGTATAGCCAGAATGCGCGCATGACTTCCCAGGCTTCGCTGAAGACAACATCGATGTGATCAGATATGACATAGTAAATCTGTGCCATAAGGCTGGCTTCGATGAACTTGATGATAATGATGATCAAGATCTTTTGGAAAGCCATGCTGAATCTCTCTCAAATGATGAACTTATAGAGCTAGACAAGGCATCACAGGAGGCAGAAAAAGAGGGAGACAAGGAAGAAGAACCTGTGCGTGGTCTGGACAACAAAACTCTTAGAGAATGTCTCGATGGTATCGAAAAACCTCTGGAAACTCTGAAGGAACGTGACCCAAATCCTGCCAGGAGTAGCAAACTGGCTCATGACGTAGAGAAAAGTGTCAAGATTTATCAAGAAATCTATGATGAAAAATAACAAGAAAAACTAAACAGTCCTCCATCTACTCGTTTTTCAAGCCAGTCAGACACGCTGTCCCTATCACACCTGCCGACCCTGCTACAGCTGGCGTTTCCTCAATATCCACTTTCTTCAAACCATTGAAACGTGCTGATCCTGCTACAGCTGGCCCTTCTACATCTGCTTCCGACAGTGCAGACGACGACGTCTTGTCCTTGTCTGCCCACTCGGCGGAAGATGAGTAGGAGCTGAAATCCCTACTGTACCTTAGCCTCAGGAAGACATCATCTGATAGAATACATGGCGATTGAAAGGTTATTTTTATGTATTTTCATTTCTGTAGGGGTGACTTTTGACATGCTGGAATGCATTCCCTATTATTACATGTTATAATGGGTTTGGTATACGGTATATTCGATATGCGGTAAGGTTTTCAGGAACGCATATGTACTGTATAACGAGGACATACTGTATATTCATATATATATATATATATATATATATACATACAGTAAGGCCTCGGTTTACGTCAGAGTTACGTTCCTGAAACATGACGTAAGTCGATTTTGTACATAACTCGAGTTTCCGTACATTTCAAAGCATATTATGGAGTTTTCAACCAATCATTGTTTATGGTCATTCAGGTAAGTTAAAGTTTATATCGTTATATTATTTACAAGTATGTAGGAATATGAAACACAAGCTTGTTTTTGTTGTTGATTAGGGCCACGAATGCGAAGGACTGCAGGTTGCAGAGAGGGGTGGATGCTTGAGGCTGCCAGAAGGGTGGGCAGGTCGAATGTTGTGACGCCCTGGGTGGACAGCTGGGAGCGTAGTGCAGTGCGGTGGGAGTAGAAGCGTGGGCAGCGGGGCAGGAAATGCAATAGGAAAGGGCAATAGGGATCAGCAGACAGGTGCAGACGATGCAAGTCAGCTGCGAGTGTCGTGTGGCCCAGGCGAAGGCTCCGGAGCTGTTATTGTTGTGATGGGTGTGCGAGCCCTCAAGGTCGTCAACCTCCCCGTTGTCATGGTAACGGGCTTCCCATTTTCTTCTTCCCTCCCTCACACACAGCTGCTGCCTCCCTTCTCATGTCTTTTAATTATGTCCTCTTTTTTCTTGTAGCGTAATGGTTTTCCTTTTCTTAGCATCATTGCTGTCACTAAGAAGTTTTCTCTTCGGTGCCATTGAGCAAGATACTAAGAACTTGAGTCAGTAAACGCAGAAGTAGGATAACACTCTTGCCAGGGGCGATGGTGTGGTGGAACTGAGGCAGGGTGTTATTGTATTCAAGCATGAGGCGGGCGGTGTGGCGGGCAACCTCGAACAATAACAATAAATCCCGCACTTTACGATTTATAAATTTTCAATTTTTTTAATCTTAAATTGGCTTATAGTGGACTGACGTAACTACGAGTTTGACGTAACTCGAGACCGACGTAACCCTGGACTTTACTGTATATATATATATATATATATATATATATATATATATATATATATATATATATATACAGTAAGCCCCCTCACTTGGCGAATTAATTAGTCTGGCGAAACTACCATGAGTTCTTTATACCATATAAATTGCCTAAAAAATACCTCAATCAGTCTTTGATCATTGCCAAAGTCCCTCTTTTGACCCCTAAAATACCATCTTTCGAGCTGAAATAAAATCTTTTGTCTTTACTTATTAGAACATATGCACAAAACAGACCAATAAACAAGCATTTGTGATTCTTTCCTCGTCTATACTCCCGTTTTTCCACCCGTTTCCCTCGCCCACGTTCGTCCTTGCCGCCACCACCATTGTCCTTACCCCCACGCTGGTAGAGGCCATGTTGGCAGTAAATCACCAGAATTCATTCCCATGCTAGCAAAACAGATGGTAGCACAAACAAAATGGCTGAAGGGGACTCTCCAATTGTGTTCTGATAGGTTTAGAGAGAGGTCTGATGTCACAAGGGAACAACGTGGTTCGCCGTGCGGCCGCCAAGTTTGAATTCAAATCGCCAAGCGTGTACTCGGTGGTCCGTGACAACCCTACCGCCAAAAGTGAATTTCACCGAGCTGAGTTTCGCCAAGTGCAGGGTCTTACCGTATATTACAGGCAACCCCCGCTTAATGAAGGTTCACACAACGAAATTTCTCTACAACAAAGGTTTCATTTTACTACCATCTGCTCGTTTAACAAACACCAGACTCGCTTTAACAAAGTTTTATCCAGGTAATTTTTTCCAAGTTTGAAATGCCCGCCATATCACGCAAGCCAACAGGCTTTTGAATACACCAGCGCCTCTCGTTGACAACACGCGCACCACTCACTGCCCCTGTTCAAAACAATAACAGCATCAGCAGCAGCTCGTCTTCCCTTCCTCAATTTACCACCAAAGCGCCCTGCAATGTCGCCTAGCGTTGCTGAGAAGGCCAGGAAGTCTCTTACCCTCGAAGTGAAGCTGGATATTATTCACAGACATGAGAGGCAAGAAAACTAATAGCATTGCTTGCCACCATCTTGACTCCATCTACTGTCTGTACTATTTTCAAGTCAGCAGACTCTATCAAAAAGGATGGTGAGACCAAATCTTCCTTGCAAGCTAAAAGAACGACCTGAACTCATGACTACAATGGATAAAATGGAAAGCCTTGTGAAAATGTGGTACATAAGTTTTGTATGTGATACAATGAAGAGCTCTTTGTTTACATTCCACAGGTTGCCAGTTAGTGTCTTTCCCGTTTCACTCTCCCTCCCTTCATAAATTTAAGATCATCAACATTATAAAGTTACGTACATACATTAGTGTACATTATAACGACTTAAATTAAACTGCCTAAATGTTTAACTTCTTAATTTTTACTTTCATTAACCCCTTCATTACCGATGAGGTACCATAGTACTTCATGTCAACTTTCGGCTGCCGAACCGATGAAGTACGTGCGTACTTCATTGCTTAGTAATGATACCCAGGGCTCCATATTTCTCGGTTTGTATGGTTGTAATTTACGACAGTGACAAATTGACTAATTGGCACCTTGTGTTTCAAGGACGTTGGCCCGTGGTGGCGGGGGGTGGTGATGTGAACCGCCCCACCCATCAGTGTGTGTGTTTGACTTTGAAACATCCCATGAGCCAAATCTATCAAAAGACATGAAAATAATACTTAGATGACTAAATATGGGCATAGAAATGAACATTAGACTACCTACGCGAAATTATGAGAAGCTCTCGAAAAACTCGGTGCAGGGGGGAGGGGGTTGGTACGCGCATGTGTTTGACTTTGACACGCGTCGCATTATGGCATCTTTGTGCTCCTCCAGCAGTGATTCTGAGAGTTATACCCCTCTTGACGATGACTTGCAAGGATCAGATGATAATCTGACACAATCAGAAGGCCTCACAAGTGATTCAGATGATGAATATTTGCCAGAAAATGACAGTGAGGCGAATAGTGATGACCTATATGAGAGTGATGGTGACGATGAGGAAACACCACCCAGCCCCTCACCTCACACCTTCACACTCATGGCTGATCCCTTTTCTGATCATCGTCCTGGCACTGTTCCTGCCCTAGTAGAAGATTTTTCAGGTGTTCATCCTGATATCTCACGGGATAACATTAGTGCTTTGGACTGCTTCCAGCTATTCATGTCAGACGAGGTCATAGGAAATCATGTATAACAACTTCCGATTTGAAAAAGTATACATCCCATGACCAAATCTATCAAAAGACATGAAAAATAATACTTAGATGACTAAATATGGGCATAGAAATGAACATTAGACTACCTATGCGAAATTATGAGCACTCGAAAAACTCGGTGCTGGGGGGAGGGGGGTTGGTACGCGCAGGATCACGGAGTCGGTAATGAAGGGGTTAAACCTTTCACTGTACTATGATGCACTCTCGCTTTGTTTACTGCCAATGGAAATTCAAGTCAGGGGTTAAACTTGTTATAATCGGTTCGCTTAACGAAGTTTCACTTAACAAAAGTTTTTTTGGGAAACGTAACCCTTCGTTAAGTGGGGGTTGCCTGTGTATATATATATATATATATATATATATATATATATATATATATATATATATATATATATATATATATATATATACAGTAAAGTCCCGGGTTACATCGGTCTCGAGTTACGTCAAACTCATAGTTACGTCAGTCCACTATAAAGCAATTTAAGATTAAAAAAATTGAAAACTTATAAATCGTAAAGCGCGGAATTTATTGTTATTGTTGGTGGTTACCCGTCACATCGCCCACCTCACGCTTGAATACAATAACACCCTGCCTCAGTTCCACCACACCATCGCCCCTGGCAAGAGTGTTATCCTACTTCTGCGTTTACTGACTCAAGTTCTTAGTATCTTGCTCAATGGCACCAAAGAGAAAACTCCTTAGTGACAGCAGTGATGCTAAGAAAAGGAAAACTATTACGCTACAAGAAAAAGAGGACGTAATTAAAAGACATGAAAAGGGAGGCAGCAGCTGTGTGAGGGAGTGAAGAAAAAAATGGGGAGGTTGACGACCTTGAGGGCTCGTGCACCCATCACAACAATAACAACTCCGGAGCCTTCGCCTGGGCCACACGACACTCGCAGCTCACCTGCACCATCTGCACCTGTCTGCTGATCCCTATTGCCCTTTCCTATTGCATTTCCTGCCCTGCTGCCCACGTTTCTACTCCCACCGCACTGCACTACGCTCCCAGCTGTCTGCCCTGGGCGTCACAGCATTCGACCTGCCCACCCTCCTGGCGGCCTCAGGGCCACCCCTCTCGGCAACCTGCAGTCCTTCGCATTCGTGGCCCTAATCAACAACAAAAACAAACTTGTGTTTCATATTCCTATATAGTTGTAAATAATATAACAATATAACCTTTAACTTTCCTGAATGACCATAAACAATGATTGGTTGAAAACTCGATAATATGCTTTGAAATGTACGGAAACTCGAGTTACGTACAAAATCGACTTACGTCATGGTTCAGGAACGTAACTCTGACGTAAACCGAGATCTTACTATATATATATATATATATATATATATATATATATATATATATATATATATATATATATATATATATATATATACAGTGGTACCTTGACATACAATTTTAATTCATTCCATGACAATCGTTGTATATAAGAAAAAATCATATAGCAAATCAATTTTTTCCATAGAAATTAGAAATTAATGGAAATAGAATTAATTCGTTCTTGTGATATGAATTTACCCTTCCCCGAAAAAAAAAAACATGCTTTAAATACCAACCAAATATAAATTTAATATAAGATAAATACAATGTTTATTGTATGCATGATATAAATTAACTATATTGCTCAAAATATTAACTTAACCTGCAAAACTCGGGACACATCGATAGACGTTTATCACGCAAGGCATGGGGCACATCGATAGACGTTTAGGCTTTTTACGGCTATATTTTGGCTATTTTCTTCCCGTTTTCTTTGCTTGTGAGCTGGCAACACTCATCAGAAGTAAACATATGCCCTACATCACAGTGTCACCAATGATGAATGGTAGCAGCAACAGTGATTTCATTGTGTCTGATTCTGCCACCTCTTCTGCACGGTGACAGTGATTTCATTGTGACTGTTTCCGCCACCTCTCCCGCGCGCCTTACTTCTATACGTTGGGTCTCTCGCCATGTTACGGGGAGACAACTTTTGAATGAGAGTGGTATCAGAACAGGCGACAGAGAGAGAGAGAGAGAGAGAGAGAGAGAGAGAGAGAGAGAGAGAGAGAGAGAGAGAGAGAGAGAGAGAGAGAGAGAGAGAGAGAGAGAGAGAGAGAGAGAGAGAGAGAGAGAGAGGATACGAGGGGCCCATTTTCTCTCGCTGTAGCCAAGGCTGCTGAACCCGATAGGACACAAGGCCACATAAACTGATGATAGTACCTCATTCAACCTGTGATATTTTGGTAACCATGACATCTAGAGACTTCTGATTTTTTTGCATTGCAAAGAGGAAGAGTTGCTTGTGGGCAGGAATAAACATATGCTCTACGTCACTGTGTCACCAATGATGGATGGTGTGGGCGAGTGATTTCACTGTGTCTGATACCGCCACCTCTACTGCAAGCCTTACTTCTATACCTCAGGTCTCTCGCCATGTTACAAGGAGACAACTCTTGAATGAGAGTGGTATCAGAACAGAGGGGAGAGAGAGAGAGAGAGAGGATACAAGGGGCCCGTTTTCTCTCTCTCCAGCCAAGGCAGCTGAACCCAATCAGACGCAAGGCCACATAAACTGATGATACTACCTTATTCAACCTGTGATATTTTGGTAAACATGACATCTAGAGACTTTTGATTTCTTGCATTGCAAAGAGGAAGAGTTGCTTGTGGGCAGAACACCATTTGTACTCACTCATTTATTGAATTTCTAAGTGTAATCAGTATGTCAATACAGGCTATTTTGTGTGTTTCTCGCCAAACTTTTACTTTTGGGACCCATGGTCTTGAGTTCACAAAACTTAAGAAAAAATACACATTGCCGAGGAGTACAGACACATACATGCACAAAGGACAAACAACGATACACAACGTGGGCTGAATGTTCGGGTGGACGCGGGTAGCCAAGCAATCGCTGCGCCACCTACCAATGGCTATTCGTATCTTCAAAATATCGTCGTATTTCAAGAGTAAATCATATAAAATTTTTCGTCGTATATAAAAAAAATCATATGTTAGGGCGATAGTATCTCGAAGTACCACTGTACATTATATATATATATATATATATATATATATATATATATATATATATATATATATATATATATATATATATATATATATATATATATATATATATATATATATATATATATATATATATATATATATATATATATATATATATATATATATATATATATATATATATATATATATATATATATATATGTAAGAGGAGTATTGGCCAAGGGCAACAAAAATGATTAACAAAGAGATCCACTTACATGCCAGTACCCAAACAGGGCTAAAAGGGTTATGAACGTAGAACTACATGAATTTAGCTCAAACTCTGTGAATTACAACTAGGTATATCCATACATATACAGGTAACTCTCAATTTACGTGAGTTTGATTTACATGTTTTTGTTATAACACGACCGAAAAAAATAGTATAATTAATTTAATTTGCGTGATTGGTTTGCTTATACACGATTTGGCCCAACTGCATTTTCAAACTGAGCGCCAGACGTAATTTCAAACTGCGCACCAGAGTTCCACAGCTGGCCGATAGGTAGGAGCTCAGGGGCCGGATCCAAGAAGCAGGTTGTTATCTATGTTGGTACAGACCACCTCCATAGCAACCTCCTGCTCACATACCAACCTTCATAAAATAGCATCCAAAAAGATTCGTTGCTGTTGGCGGGTGGAGGTTGGTAGCCCGCCTAAAAGTGCTCATTGGCTGCCAGGAGCTGGATCCAAGAAACTTTAACAACGTCAGAGCAACCTCCTGCCGCAAAATGGCATCCATGAACGCTTGGAGGGATGGTAACGAGGCTGCTATGAGGTTGCTCTCGGGTTGCTGGTAACAGGTGGTGTTACTGTCTTATATGTATATGCATTTATGTTCACAAAACATTTCTATTAGCTTTTAACAAACCTTGCCCCTAAGAAAGGATTGTTTTGTAATGCATAAAGTGAAAACTTACATGGAATACCAAAAAATAAAGCAGAGATGAGATCGCCCACAGACGAGGCGGAGACTCACAGCAACTCAGCCACTTCTTCTTCTTGTGACCCTTTTAGCCTCCATGTTGTCTTTCACCACGATATTTATGTTTCCACTCCTCTATTGCTTGCTATAATGGATATCATATCTTAGTATTCATATACGCTCATGCCATGAGGATAACCCCAACTCCGTGGCACTGAGTGATAGTGAATTACTAATGAAATACCTCGGTATTTTATTAGTAATTCACTATCACTCTGTGCCACAAAGGCAAGGTTATCCTCATGGCATGAGCATATATGAATACTAAGATATGATATCCATTATAGCAGGCAACAGAGTTGTGGAAACATAAATATCGTGGTGAAGACAACATGTGAGCTAAAAGGGTCACAAGAAGAAGCGGCCGAGTCGCCGCAAGTCTCCACCTCGTCTGTGGGCGATCTCATCTCTGCTTTATTTTTTGGTATTCCATGTAAGATTTCACTTTATGCATTACAAAACAATCCTTTCTTGGAGGCAAGGTTTGTAAAAAGCTAATAGAAATGTTTTGTGAACATAAATGCATATATAAGACAGTAACACCACCTGGAGAGGTGGTGTTACCAGCAGCCTGAGAGCAACCTCACAGCAACCTCGTTACCGTCCCTCCAAGCGTTCATGAATGCCATTTCGTGGCAGGAGGTTGCTCTGACGTTGTTAAAGAATCCTGGATCCAGCTCCCGCTCTTCTCGTGCCTCATGTGCAGTCTGCCAGCACCGAGTACAGACGGAATCTCTTCAATTTGCCTATAATTCACCAAGATGGCCCCAAAATGTCCTTCATCTTCTTCTGCAAGTGGGGTTATTTTTGATAAGTGGATTTTTGAGAAAGTGGTAATGCTCAGAGGAAGATGGTGACTGACTGTGGTGTGAGTGGTGAAGTTAGTGACGCAGTGAGTGTTTTGTTTACGTATTCTTTTTGTTGTTTTCTCTTATTATTCTTTGCTTTCTCTTATCATTTATTGCATTTCCCTTTACTTTAAATACACTTCTAGTATTTAGAATGGTAAATAATAAAAACATGTTAATTTAGCCAAATAAATTGAGTATTTTGTAAAAAAATTTTTGGACCACATCTCACACCAGCCCTATTATCTATTGTTTCTTATGAGAATTACATGTTTGTTTTACGCAAATTTTCATATATGCGATGCCTCTTGGAATGAATCTATCGCATAAATCGAGAGTTACCTGTACACAAAAACACATTTTCTGTAGCTCCCCCTAACTCCATCCTCCTATAAACTTTTTAGCATTCCTAAATTTCTTTAAGCTCCATTAAATTTTTCTTCACTTCTTATTCTTCATCAAACTTCTACTTGTATTCACTACCTATATTATTCTACTCACCTCTTCCAGCAAGGGTTGTATATCATCCAGTGGGCGGTTGAGGTCCTCAGTGATGTATTTGGTGAAATCAGCACTCACCATCTTATCAATTAGCTTTTCATGTTCTGACAGCTCTGAGCTCAGGTGCCTGCAGAGAATATGAGTAAAATGTCATCTGCAATGTTAGAGTAAATAACATTTTGTTTAATATTCATCCAGTGTAGCTACATTTCCTTCCATCTGACGACTATCCAATTTTTCCCACTCCATTCAATTTTTTTTTTTGCTTGATATTCTATTCACTTTTTTCCCTTGACTACAGCTATTTCTTTCAGAAATTATGATGAAAAATACAAAATATGATACATAGAGAAAAAAAGACCCTACAAATCCATTTTTTTTCTTTTTTTTTAATTGATGATAGTAGCGGTAGCTGTGGTGATAATGATACTGCAGTACACTCATACCTCAAGTATTATCACTGCCAGCCTCACCCCTCAATTATGAATCACACAGTACATGTCTGTTACACCATAACTAACCATCAAAAGCATTATACTGAATACCTAAATGCTTACTGAGTTGTTCATTTGCATCATTCCAGAAGTTACTTTAGTTCCACTAGCCTTTTCCTGCACATCCCACTTATATACAGCTTCATCAGACTCCTTCTAATTACCAATCTTCATGCTAGTTGGCCACTACAGAACCAGACTTATTTGAATATCCATCCACAGAACACTTCACAGCATAGGGTAAGGTGTCAAATAGGTACACACTGGTCCATTAGGAAAGCACTTGGCATTTAAAACTTCTCCATAAGATATGGCAACACTTGGGCACTGAAATTTGGTCTCATTTAAAAAAAGCTTAGCCATTATGCCTTAATGTCAACAGGTATCAACAGTTGAGTTTGTTGTGAATGAAGAGATGCAGCAACAAACATAAGTGAAGGTTCAAAAACTCTGTTTTCTAATGAAAACCTAAGGGTTGCAACTTTTTTTTCATGTTTATTGACTAATTTTCTAATTGAAAATTACATTTTTTTTTTATTTGTAGAGTAATTTTTTCATGCAATACATAAAAAATACATCAGGACTTTTTAGAAACATAAGATAAAGGCTGGAGCTGTGTGCATACCTATTGGACCAATCACAAATACCAAAGACCAGTAGGTATGCATTTTATCCAACTGCTGCCAGAGAGTTCTACGACACACTGCATGACATTTCAAAGCCGCCTCTACCAAAACGGTGAAAAAAGAGTCATTTTCCTCTGAAACTGTCAGACCACCATCCAATCTAACTTACCCAATGAGTGGTCCAGAACATACGCAGTACATGGTGCCTTAAATGTACAGTTGCGACCTGTAAACTCCTTGCCATCTTAGCCCATATATTTTCCAGTAGCAATACCTGGCAGATCCACACCAGGTGAAGGTTTCAGGTTCCCTTGGATTGGTTAAACTCCCTCAAAAACTAAGCCTTAAAGCTCCACCCACTTGACCCTCCCCTCCTGGTCCATGCCCTGTCCCTCCCGTGACCTCAGAATGTGTGTGTGTGTGTATTTACCTAGTTGTAGTTTTACAGGGCCTGGGCTTTATGCTCGTGTGGTCCCGTCTCCATATCTACACTTATCCAATTTTTCTTTAAAACTATGTACACTCTTTGCTGATACCACTTCCTCACTCAAACTGTTCCAAGTCTCAACACATCTTTGCGGGAAACTAAATTTTTTAACATCTCTCAGACATCGTCCCTTCCTTAGTTTCTTACTATGCGATCTTGTGCTTCTAAAGTCATATTCTTCTCTCAGGATCAGTTTCTCATTATCCACTTCATCCATTCCGTTAATCAATTTATAAACTTGTATCAGATCCCTCTCTCTTCTCTGCTCCAAGGTTGGTAGATCCATTGCCTTTAGTCTCTCCTCATATGCCATCCCTTTAAATTCTGGAACCATTCTTGTAGCCATTTTTTGTAGTCTCTAATTTTCTTATGTGTTTCTTTTTATGGGGAGTCCACACAACTCCTGCATATTCCAATCTAGGTCTTATTTTAGTACTTATCAATTTCTTCATCATTTCCTTGTCCATATAGTGAAATGCTACTCCAATATTCCTTAGCAAATTATACGTCTCTCTGAAAATTCTATCAATATGGCTAACCGGTTGATTATTTTCTTCCATTGTCACTCCCAAGTCCTTTTCCTTTTTTACTTTTTCTAGTTCTACTCCATCTCCCATCTTATAGATTCCCACTGGTCGTCTTTCACTTTTTCCCATTTCCATGACATGGCTTTTGTCCACATTGAATTCCATCTCCCATTTTTTGCTCCATTTCCAGATCTTGTTTAAGTCTTCCTGTAGTATTTCACAATCCTCTTTTTGTTTAATGACTCTGCACAGTTTCGCATCGTCAGCAAACAGATTTATGTAGCTGTTCACTCCCTCTGGCATGTCATTTATATATACGAGAAAAGTATTGGTGCCAATACTGACCCCTGTGGCACTCCGCTGTCTACTGTTCTCCACTTGGACTTCATATCTTTAACTATCGTCCTTATTTCTCTTCCCATTAAATAATTCTTCATCCATCTCAATGTGCTTCCTTTTAAGCCACCCTTCTCCTCTAACTTCCATAGTAATCTTTCATGTGGCACTTTATCAAAAGCCTTTTTTAGATCTAAATAAATACAGTCAACCCATCCTCTCTCTCTGTACTTTATCAACTATTCTAGAGTAGAAACTCAATAAATTTGTCACACATGACCGACCTTTTCTAAAACCAAATTGGCTATTTGATAATATTTTGTTGTCTTCAAGAAACTCGATCCATTGCTTCTTTATTACTTTTTCACACATCTTGCATATTACACAAGTTAGTGATACCGGCCTGTAATTTAAAGGTTCTTCCTTCCTTCCGCTCTTATATATGGGAACCACTTCAGCTCTTTTCCACTCCACTGGCACTGTTCCATTTTCTATTGAGCATTTTATGATGTATATTAGTCTGGTGGCAGAATGAGGATTTTTTGCCTGGGTGTGTTTTGGCGTACATACAATGTTTTATTGGTGATTCTGGTAAAACAAACCATACAGAACCCAAATCCGCGTGATGCCACTCTGTCATCCTTGAGCAATTTTTTTTACTGCCAAAATTCAAAATGGCCGCCGAGATCACAAATTCGATTTTTGCCTATACATTCGCCAAAAATGGACATAGAAATCTGATTTTGGTGTCTAAACATATGTTTTAAGGGTCTGGTAATCCATTAGAACACACAAATAAACTCTATCTCCTCTGATGATTTGTTTTACCGCACAATACAGTCATTGGCATAGAACTAGTAGAATAGTTGTTCTTATGGGCATGGTGTCTGTTGCTTTCAAAATATTTCCTACACAATGCACCTCTGACCGCTGGCGTATATTAATCATGCTAATATTGCTTCTACTATTGCAGAAACCTAATAACATAACTCTTTAAACTCGCTTTCTATCATATATTCCTTTGGTGATGGTGTATCCTCATTTTCAGGCTGTCAAACAAGATGGATTCTTCATCACAGCCCAACACCGCTTGCCTTTTGGAAAGTTGCATGACCTGTAGTGATGGTGAAGCACCTCTAACAGTTCGGGACCCGACAGACTCAATTCCATTGTAGCTGCTAGTAAACTATATTTGCATGCTTCATTGACATCCACATTACAAGATACATCTAGATCATTGTTCGTGCATAGAAACTGTGCTTCAACATACACATCAAAGACTCACATAAAACGCTTCTTACAAAAACAGAGGAAATTGTCAGAAGAACCAGATGTGAAACGATCTCCTTCGACTATCACACCCTTCAAATTCAAAGAGCATTGTTTAATATGTGGTGAACAGTGTTCTTCAGAACCAGATTCAAAAACCCTGAGCGATCGCCTTCGTTCAATGCCGAACTGCTGATCGCGGACATAACCAAGACACCTTGAAGGATGTTATCCTGAAAGCATGTGATCTTGTGAAATGATGAGTCACAACATCCATCATATCTGTCAGCGACTTACATGCTGCTGATGCTCAGTACCACAAAGACTGTATGTCAACTTTTCGTGGTCCTCGCAACATCCATTTTGCTTCTCATAAGCCTGTACAAGTTGAAGATGAAGCTTTCAACGAGTCATACATGATCTAAATGAAGACCGTCACCATCTGGAACTCCATAGAACTGCATGAACAATACATTGCTCACAGGAGAGTCCCTGACGCGCCGCAATCTGATGTCGAAACTATCACAACATTTTGGACATGATATTCTGGTCCTGTCCTCTGTAGCAGTATTCTCTCGTTCAGGAGTAAATCTCTAGCATTCTGAAGCTCGTCAAATGATGAAGACATCGATGCAGCAGTATCTGGCAAAGCTCATTGTCGCTGAAACTAAGACACTCAAACATGACAAGTCCAAATACCAAACTAGAGTCAGCTTAGAAAACTCACTGGATGATGCAAGCCAAACCCTGCTGCACCTGCTGTCCCTGCTCTCCACTAAATTAGACTCCACATTACCCGCAGCTATGATAGGAAACATCTAACTAGTATCTTACAAACAGACACACAACTTTGCAGGTCTCGCTTCTTACAGTCAGAGAAAGTCCCTCATTGAATGTCTACATAACTTCCATCCGGCGTCTATGATGAAATACTGCGATTCAAGGCCTCTGTCCCATGCTGCTGCCCAGAGCCAAGAACTCACAGGTCTGAAAGAATGCAGCTCTCTTTCAGACAATAGCTGATAACTTTGACGCTAACATTTCGTCACAGAACGGATGTCACTGCAGAAAACTCCAACGATCAAACTAAATCATCTGTCCTCAAATGAGGATTCGGATGAAGACTAATGATGACATTTTGGGATTGTCACAAGATTTGTGTGGTTATGTTGGCAAATTAGCATATAATTTCCGTCTTGCATACAACGGATCTCTGCTTGGTTCATTTGACTGTTTCCGTTCTTGACTGCTGTTTGTTTCTTTCATCCCTATGACTTGTTAATCACGTTAACTGTAGCTGTGAATATATATGTTTTCAGCTTAACTGTGGGATATAAGTGTGAATAAAACATTTTGCTAAACCCATATTTGTCTAAACCCTATGCAGCCATCACTGGCATCACACTTTGAGCACTTTTATCGTCGAAATGTGAAAATCCATATTCACAGAAGGCAAATCGAGCTTATTTGTGTGTTCTAATGGATTCCCAGACCCTTAAAACATATGTTTTGACATCAAAACCAGATCTCTATGTCCATTTTTCTTAGGTATGGTAATCAATTTGGTGATCTCGGCCCATTTTGAATTTTGGCAGTAAAAAAAATTGCTCAAGGATGACAGAGTGGCATCACGCGGATTTGGGTTCTGTATGGTTTGTTTTACCAGAATCACCAATAAAACATTGTATGTACGCCAAAACACACCTACACCCCTCTGCCACCAGACTATTTCCTTCTTCTATATCCATCTCTAATATTACATGGTCACTCTTTCCCAATGGGCACTTGTATCTTATATCATCGTTAATTGGTATATCCCTTGTAAAAACTAGGTCTAATCTTGCCGGCTCATCGTTTCCTCTGAATCTTGTGTTTTCCTTTACTCTTTGGACCATCAAATTATCTATCATTAGGTTCAGGAATCTATCTCCCCAGGCATCTTCCCCCATACCACTTTCATAATTTTCCCAGTCTACCTCCTTACAGTTGAAATCTCCTATCAATATCACTTTTCTCCTTTCCTTAATGATTCTTGTAAGACTCCTTATTGTGTCATCTATCATGTCTCTATATTCTTGGTTAGTCCATGAGTTTGTTTTTGGTGGCACATATGTTCCAATGATTGTTAACTCCTTTTTGTTAATGTACATCTTAACATACAGTATTTCTGATTTTCCTTCCCCAAACTCCACTTGATTTACCACTATCTCCTTTTGTCTTGAGGACTCCTATCATTTTGTTTGTCATATTTTCTTGTTTTTCTTTAAGTTGTTCTTGAATCACCTCCTGAAAATCGGCCTTATCTTTCTTATCTTGGACTCTCCATGCTTGTACTTCTTTTTTAATCACGTTCTGTACTCTTTCCTCTTCCTTGTTTACTAGATCTTTCAGCTTCTCCTTTTCTTTCTCGGCTTTACCGAGTCCTTCTTCCATCTGCTTCTTGTAGTTAGCTACTTCCTTTTTTAGTTCTTCGTTTTCCGCTCTTAGCCTAGCTTCATTTTCTTCCACTTTTCTTATCCTTTCTTTCAGTCTTATAAACTCTATTTCCTGTTCTTTATTCTCTTTCATTTCCATCTTCTCCTTTATCAGTTTATCTAGTTTACATTCAATATTTGACACTCTCTTAAGTAGTGAAGTTGTCTCTATCGAACCCTTGAATCTTCTCCCTCACCGACATAGTCATCATCAGCCCCTTCTCTATTCTCATGTCTGCATTTGGATGGAATATCTTTTTCACTCATTATTCTTTAATAATTGATTTCATGGAGAGAGTCCACACTACCTGTGTGTGTATTTACCTAGTTGTATTTACCTAGTTGTAGTTTTACAGGGCCTGGGCTTTATGCTCGTGGGTCCCGTCTCCATATCTACACTTATCCAATTTTTCTTTAAAACTATGTACACTCTTTGCTGATACCACTTCCTCACTCAAACTGTTCCAAGTCTCAACACATCTTTGTGGGAAACTATATTTTTTAACATCTCTCAGACATCGTCCTTTCCTTAGTTTCTTACTATGTGATCTTGTGCTTCTAAAGTCATATTCTTCTCTCAGGATCAGTTTCTCATTATCCACTTCATCCCTTCCGTTAATCAATTTATAAACTTGTATCAGATCCCCTCTCTCTCTTCTCTGCTCCAAGGTTGGTAGATCCATTGCCTTTAGTCTCTCCTCATATGCCATCCCTTTAAATTCTGGAACCATTCTTGTAGCCATATTTTGTAGTCTCTCTAATTTTCTTATGTGTTTCTTTTTATGAGTCCACACAACTCCTGCATATTCAATCTAGGTCTTATTTTAGTACTTATCAATTTCTTCATCATTTCCTTGTCCATATAGTGAAATGCTACTCCAATATTCCTTAGCAAATTATACGTCTCTCTGAAAATTCTATCAATATGGCTAACCGGTTGATTATTTTCTTCCATTGTCACTCCCAAGTCCTTTTCCTATTTTACTTTTTCTAGTTCTACTCCATCTCCCATCTTATGTGTGTGTGTGTGTGTATTTACCTAATTTACCTAATTGTAACATACAGGAAAAGAGCTATGCTCGTGTTGTGTGTGTGTGTGTGTGTGTGTATTTACCTAATTGTATTTACCTAATTGTAACATACGGGAAAAGAGCTATGCTCGTACTGTCCCGTCTCCATATCTACTAATGTCCAGCTTTTTCTTAAAATCATGAATATTCCTTGCGTTGACCACTTCCACGTCTAAACTATTTCATGCTTCCACCCTTCTATGAGGGAAGCTATATTTTTTCACATCTCTCCTATAAGTGGCCATTTTAGTTTTTCCCATGCCCTCTCGACATTCTTTCATTCCACATACACAGATCTTCCCTATCCATTTTTCCATGCCAATCATCACTCTGTATATTGCTATCAGGTCTCCCCTTTCTCTTCTGTTTTCCAGGGTCGGAAGTTGCATTCTGTTCAGTCTGTCTTCATAAGTCAAATCTCTTAAGTCAGGCACCATTTTTGTTGCAGCCCTCTGTACTTTCTCTAGTTTCCTTATGTGTTTCTTTAAGTTCGGAGCCCACTGTATTGTTGCATATTCAAGCCTTGGTCTTATCATTGCAGTAATTATTTTCTTCATCATTTCTTCATCTAAATATCTGACGCCACTCTTATGTTCCTCAATAAGTTCAATACTTCTCCAATTATTTTGTTTATATGTCTCTCTGGCGATAGGTCATTGGTAATTGTCACCCCAAGGTCTTTTTCTTCATGACTGGTTTTATGTCTTCATTTCCTATCTTGTACATACTCCTGATTCTTCTTTCACTCTTGCCAAACTCTAATTTCTTGCATTTTGTCGTGTTGAACTCCATTTGCCATGTACAGCTCCATTTCCATATTCTGTCCAAGTCTTCCTGGAGTAGTTCACAATCTTTGTCACATCTCACTTTTCTTAACAATTTTGCATCGTCTGCAAATAGGCTCACATAACTGGACACCCCATCCACCATGTCATTTATGTAGACCGCGAACATTACTGGTGCCAACACTGATCCCTGTGGAACTCCACTCTCCACCAAGCCCCATTCTGATGGTCTGTCCTTAATTATTGTTCTCATTTCTCTTCCTACCAAAAAGTCTTCCATCCATTTTAGTAAACTGCCATGCACTCCTCCTACCATTTCAAGTTTCCAGATCAGTCTCCGGTGTGGTACCTTATCAAAGGCCTTTTTTAAATCCAGATATATTCCATCAGCCCAACCATCTCTTTCCTGTATTACATCTATCACCCTCGAATAGTAACATATCAGGTTTGTCGTGCATGAACGCCCTTTTCTAAAACCAAATTGACATTCACAAAGTATGTCATTTTTCTCCAAGAAGTCTGTCCATCTATTCTTCACCACCCTCTCACACATCTTAGCTACCACACTTGTAAGTGACACTGGTCTATAGTTCAATGGGTCTCTCTTGTTACCTGATTTATAAATTGGGACAATGTTAGCTCTTTTCCAGTCTTGGGGCACTACACCTTCCCTTAATGAGGCATCAATTACTTCACAAACTTTTTCTGCCAGTTGCTCCTGCATTCTCTTAAAATCCATCCTGATACCCCATCAGGTCCCACAGCTTTTCTCACTTCTAAACTCCCCATCATATTCTTGATCTCCTCCACAGTTACTTGAAACTCCTTCATAATCCCTTTCTGTTCCATTACCAGTGGTTTGTCAAAAGCAGTCTCCTTTGTGAATACCTTCCAAAGCATCCATTCATAGCCTCTGCCATTTCCTGGGATCTCACTGCATACTCCATTTACTTCTAAACTTTCAATACTTTCTCTATTTTTGATGTTGTTGTTCACATGTCTGTAAAAAGCCTTGGTTGGTCTTTACATTTATCAATTATATCCTTTTCTTGTTTCTTTCTTTCTTCTCTTCTAATCAACACATATTCATTTCTTGCTCTTTTGTAACTTTCCCACTGCTTAATCCGTCTTTTCCTTCTCCACCTCTTCCATGCATCCTCTTTTCTTGTTCTAGCCTTTTCACATCTATCGTTAAACCAGTCCTGCTTTCCAACTTCTCTATGTTGTCTTATTGGTACAAATTTTTCTCACCTTCTTTGTATATTTTTATAAATTCCTTCCACTTTTCATTTGCTCCTTAGCACTCTTGAATTTCATCCAATTTGTCTCTTGAAAGAATTTCTTTAGGTTTCCAAAATCTGTCTTGGCATAATTCCATCTTCCCACTTTATATTCTTCATTTCTTCTAGATTTCTCTTCATCTATCACCTTGAACTCCAAAACTGCATGATCACTCTTTGCTAAAGGGCACTCCACCCTCATCTCCTCAATGACCATTGGCTCTGTACTAAAGACCAAGTCCAGTCTTGACGATGCTCCCTCTCCTCCAAACCTAGTATCTTCTTTGACCCACTGAGTTAACACATTTTCCATTGCCAGTGTCAATAGCGTATTTCCCCATGTTGTCTCTGATCCCTCCATTGACCAGTCCTCCCAACACACCTCTTTACAATTAAAATCTCCCATCATTATAGTTCGTTCACAACCAACATTTCTTCCAGACATGTTCCTGTATCATTTATCATTTCTTCATATTCCTGTACTGACCATGCATTTGTCTTAGGTGGTACGTACACCACTATGTAGTGCCTCTTTTTTCCTTCATTAGTTTCTGCTCTGATCTTTAGCACTTCTGCCTTTCCCATACCTTCTTTCACTTGATCCACCTTTATATCTTTTTTAACCAGCAACATCACTCCTCCTCCCATCTTACCTACTCTATTTCTTTTCCAAACATTATATTTCCTTCTCCAACCATCATCAGGTCTTCTCCTCTCTCAGTTTTGTTTCAGTAAGACCCACAATATCTGGGTTCTTGTCCCTCAAGTAATCGTTGAGTTCTAAAATCCCGATATCACTCCATTTATGTTGGAATACATTACATTCGCTCATATGTAAGTTTCTTTAGTCCTTTCTTGCTGTACTTTTCTGGGTTATGAACCACTTCCTCAGTCTCATATCCAAGATTCTCCAGAAAAACTCTTTCTTCTCCTCTTCTGTCCTCTCTTCATTTTTTTCAAAGCCTCCTTTCTCAACTCATTTAACATTTCTCTTTCCTTTTCACCGAGATCTCTTCTCAACCAAATCTTCCTTGTTGTTTCCTGCTGGGCTAGCCTCCATGACTTCTCCACCAATTCATCTACATCCTTTTGTGACTTAAGTTTGATTCTTATTGGCCTCATACCTTCTCCTGTGAACTTTCCAATTCTATGGAAGTCCTCTATTTCTTGTACTAGATCTTTTCCTCCTCCTGCACCACATTAATGATATTATTTATCACCTTTTTATGTTTTCTCTCTCTCCATTTTACTCGGTGTCTTATCCTCCTCCACACCAAATATCACCACACATCTCTTTTTGTCTACAGTTTCCCTCACCAATGTCTCATTTGACTCATTGTGTGTGTGTGTGTGTGTGTGTGTGTTACCTAATTGTATTTACCTAATTGTAACATACGGGAAAAGAGCTATGCTCGTGTTGTCCCGTCTCCATATCTATTAATGTCCAGCTTTTCTTAAAATCATGAATATTCCTTGCGTTGACCACTTCCACGTCTAAACTATTCCATGCTTCCACCCTTCTATGAGGAAGCTATATTTTTCACATCTCTCCTATAAGTGGCCATTTTAGTTTTTCCCATGCCCTCTCGACATTCTTCCATTCCACATACACAGATCTTCCCTATCCATTTTTCCATGCCAATCATCACTCTGTATATTGCTATCAGGTCTCCCCTTTCTCTTCTGTTTTCCAGGGTTGGAAGTTGCATTCTTTTCAGTCTGTCTTCATAAGTCAAATCTCTTAAGTCAGGCACCATTTTCGTTGCAGCCCTCTGTACTTTCTCTAGTTTCCTTATGTGTTTCTTTAAGTTCGAGCCCACTGTATTGTTGCATATTCAAGCCTCGGTCTTATCATTGCAGTAATTATTTTCTTCATCATTTCTTCATCTAGATATCTGACGCCACTCTTATGTTCCTCAATAAGTTCAATACTTCTCCAATTATTTTGTTTATATGTCTCTCTGGCGATAGGTCATTGGTAATTGTCACCCCAAGGTCTTTTTCTTCATGACTGGTTTTATGTCTTCATTTCCTATCTTGTACATACTCCTGATTCTTCTTTCACTCTTGCCAAACTCTATTTTCTTGCATTTTGTCGTGTTGAACTCCATTTGCCATGTACAGCTCCATTTCCATATTCTGTCCAAGTCTTCCTGGAGTAGTTCGCAATCTTTGTCACATCTCACTTTTCGTAACAATTTTGCATCGTCTGCAAATAGGCTCACATAACTGGACACCCCATCCACCATGTCATTTATGTAGACTGCGAACATTACTGGTGCCAACACTGATCCCTGTGGAACTCCACTCTCCACCAATCCCCATTCTGATGGTCTGTCCTTAATTATTGTTCTCATTTCTCTTCCTACCAAAAGTCTTCCATCCATTTTAGTAAACTGCCATGCACTCCTCCTACCATTTCAAGTTTCCAGATCAGTCTCTGGTGTGGTACCTTATCAAAGGCCTTTTTTAAATCCAGATATATTCCATCAGCCCAACCATCTCTTTCCTGTATTACATCTATCACCCTCGAATAGTAACATATCAGGTTTGTCGTGCATGAACGCCCTTTCCTAAAACCAAATTGACACTCACAAAGTATGTCATTTTCTCCAAGAAGTCTGTCCATCTAGTCTTCACCACCCTCTCACACATCTTAGCTACCACACTTGTAAGTGACACTGGTCTATAGTTCAATGGGTCTCTCTTGTTACCTGATTTATAGATTGGGACAATGTTAGCTCTTTTCCAGTCTTGGGGCACTACGCCTTCCCTTAATGAGGCATCAATTACTTCACAAACTTTTTCTGCCAATTGCTCCTGCATTCTCTTAAAATCCATCCTGATACCCCATCAGGTCCCACAGCTTTTCTCACTTCTAAACTCCCCATCATGTTCTTGATCTCCTCCACCGTTACTTGAAACTCCTTCATAATCCCTTTCTGTTCCATTACCAGTGGTTTGTCAAAAGCAGTCTCCTTTGTGAATACCTTCCGAAAGCATCCATTCATAGCCTCTGCCATTTCCTGGGATCTTCACTGTATACTCCATTTACTTCTAAACTTTCAATACTTTCTCTATTTTTGATGTTGTTGTTCACATGTCTGTAAAAAAGCCTTGGTTGGTCTTTACATTTATCAATTATATCCTTTTCTTGTTTCTTTCTTTCTTCTCTTCTAATCAACACATATTCATTTCTTGCTCTTTTGTAACTTTCCCACTGCTTAATCCGTCTTTTCCTTCTCCACCTCTTCCATGCATCCTCTTTTCTTGTTCTAGCCTTTTCACATCTATCGTTAAACCAGTCCTGCTTTCCAACTTCTCTATGTTGTCTTATTGGTACAAATTTTTCTCACCTTCTTTGTATATTTTTATAAATTCCTTCCACTTTTCATTTGCTCCTTAGCACTCTTGAATTTCATCCAATTTGTCTCTTGAAAGAATTTCTTTAGGTTTCCAAAATCTGTCTTGGCATAATTCCATCTTCCCACTTTATATTCTTCATTTCTTCTAGATTTCTCTTCGTCTATCACCTTGAACTCCAAAACTGCATGATCACTCTTTGCTAAAGGGCACTCCACCCTCATCTCCTCAATGACCATTGGCTCTGTACTAAAGACCAAGTCCAGTCTTGACGATGCTCCCTCTCCTCCAAACCTAGTATCTTCTTTGACCCACTGAGTTAACACATTTTCCATTGCCAGTGTCAATAGTGTATTTCCCCATGTTGTCTCTGATCCTTCCATTGACCAGTCCTCCCAACACACCTCTTTACAATTAAAATCTCCCATCATTATAGTTCGTTCACAGCCACCCAACATTTCTTCCAGACATGTTCCTGTATCACTTATCATTTCTTCATATTCCTGTACTGACCATGCATTTGTCTTAGGTGGTACGTACACCACTATGTAGTGCCTCTTTTTCCTTCATTAGTTTCTGCTCTGATCTTTAGCACTTCTGCCTTTCCCATACCTTTTTCACTTGATCCACCTTTATATCTTTTTAACCAGCAACATCACTCCTCCTCCCATCTTACCTACTCTATTTCTTTTCCAAACGTTATATTTCCCTTCTCCAACCTTCATCAGGTCTTCTCCCTCTCTCAGTTTTGTTTCAGTAAGACCCACAATATCTGGGTTCTTGTCCCTCAAGTAATCGTTGAGTTCTAAAATCCCCGATATCACTCCATTTATGTTGGAATACATTACATTTCGCTCATATGTAAGTTTCTTTAGTCCTTTCTTGCTGTACTTTTCTGGGTGTGTGTGTGTGTGTGTGTGTGTGTGTGTGTGTGTGTGTGTGTGTGTGTGTGTGTGTGTGTGTGTGTGTGTGTGTGTGTTTCACTGTTTGATCTGCTGCAGTCTCTGACAAGACAGCTAGACGTTACCCTACGGAACGAGCTCAGAGCTCATTATTTCCGATCTTTGGATAGGCCTGAGACCAGGCACACACCACACACTGGGACAACAAGGTCACAACTTCTCAATTTACATCCCGTACCTACTCACTGCTAGGTGAACAGGGGCTACACGTGAAAGGAGACACACCCAAATATCTCCACCCGGCCGGGGAATCTAACCCCGATCCTCTGGCTTGTGAAGCCAGCACTCTAACCACTGAGCTACCGGGCTTGTGTGTGTGTGTGTGTGTGTGTGTGTGTGTGTGTGTGTGTGTGTGTGTGTGTGTGTGTGTGTGTGTATATATATATATATATATATATATATATATATATATATATATATATATATATATATATATATATATATATATATATATATATATATATACACACACACTGCTGGTCAGAGCGGAAGACGCGGTACCTGTGACATCCTGTGAAGGAGATTAATGACACAGAAAATATGTTTCAATGAGGGCACTCACCTAAATTAGTAATTGATAGGATGTCCTCGTGCCTTCTTGACCTTTTCAAGTCTCTTGGGAAGTGAATCACCCAAGTGGTGGAGATACGGAGCATCAATATTGTCCCATATGTCCTGAATAGTGGCTTGGAGGCGTGGGAGGGAAGAGGTATCTCTCTCTTTTAGCTTCAGTTTTATGTATGGCCAGAGATTTTCAATAGGGTTAAGGTCTGGCAAATTTGTGGGCCAAGGTTTTAAAAGGCTGACATTGCAGAAATCAAACCAGTCAATGATTAACTTTGCCGTATGGCATGGTGCACCATCTTACATGAAGGTATCAGCATTGCACTTTTCCATACACTCATCTAACTCATCTAGAATTAGATCAAAGTACAGGTAACCCTTGATTTACTCGTGTTTGATTTATGCGTTTTTGTTATAACACGACTGAAAAAATATTATAATTAATTTAATTTGTGTGATCGGTTTGCTTATACGCGATTTGGCCCAACCAAATTTTCAGACTGACAGCCAGACACAATTTCAAACTGCACGCCAGAGTTTGGTTTGCTTATACGCTGGCCGATAGGTGGGAGCTCCACTCTTCTCGTGCCTCATTTGCAGTCTGCCAGCACTGAGTACAGATGGAATCTCTTCAATCTGCCTATAATTCACCAAGATGGCCCCAAATCGTCCTTCATCTTCTTCTGCATGTGGGGTTATTTTTGAAAAGTGGATATTTGATAAAGTGGTAAAGCTCAGAGAAAGATGGTGACTGACTGTGGTGTGAGTGGTGAAGGCAGTGACGCAGTGAGTGATGTGTTTACGTATTTTTTGTTTTGTTGTTTTCCCTTATTATTTTTTGCTTTCTCTTATTATTTCTTGCTTTTCCCTTTACTTTAAATACACTTCTAGTATTTAGAATGGTAAATAATAAAAAACATGTTAATTTAACCAAATGGAAAAGCTCAGAGGGAGATGGTGACTGACTGTGGTGTGAGTGGTGAAGGCAGTGACGCAGTGAGTGTTGTGTTTACGTATTCTTTGCTTTGTTGTTTTTTTATTATTTTTTGCTTTATCTTATTATTTCTTGCTTTTCCCTTTACTTTAAATACACTTCTAGTATTTAGAATGGTAATTAATAAAAACATGTTAATTTAGCCAAATAAATAGAGTATTTTGTACGAATTTTTTTGGACCACATCCCACATCCCCCCTATTATCTATTGATTCTTATGAGAATTACATATTTGTTTTACGTGAATTTTGATATACACAATGCCTCTTGGAACGCATCTATCGCGTAAATCGAGTTACCTGTAGTTATTTTTGTTGATACGAACATTCTTAGGCAAAAACACTAATTTTCGAAGACCATAGTAAGAAAAACAACCCCACACCATCAAAGAATCTGGGTTTTAATGTGGGTGTTGTGTAGCATGGATTGTAACGGGTTACTACCGGGTCTGCGGTACACACGATTTCTCTGGTTGCCTGTAACCTGAAAGCTTGCCTCATCTGACCAAAGTACTCTACACCATTTACCTAAGTCCCAATCTTTGTGCTGAGACACAAAATGCTAACCTACTGTTATGGTGACCATTGTGTGAAGAAAGGTTTTGAAACTGCGCGGCAACTCCTGTATCACATGTCACCTTTCACATATCTCTGCACACTTCTTTCAATCACCCAGCCAGTAAAGAGGGTTCCTGGCCTTCAGTTCCTTGCTATGTATGTGAGGGTTGGCCTCAAGCTGTCTTTGAATAACGTTCAGAGTTCTCTGGGTCACACTGTGCTTACGCCCTTCAGGGTTAAAAGGTGGTGACGAAGCGTCTCTTCCTCCCTCACGATAAATTTTGGTTCAATGTTGAACAATTCTGTGAGCTATGCCAGTGTTCGCGGCAATTTCTTGATCTGACTTATTCTCCCTCACTGAGGCACAAATGACTGAGATTTGGGCCTTACCAATTAGTTTCCAGGATCCCATAATAGGTAGTAACAAGGCAAAATGGTAAGCTCACGCATCCACAAAAAGGGGCCATGAGGAGGGATGAAAGAACATTCAAATTCAAGCACACAATCCACAGGTGAACACTGAATACGGAAACATATCATCTACTTTGACTACTAGAGCTGCAGAGTTGTCAGATAGCAACATACAGCAAATAATGCTGTATGTTTGGGAGTTAAGAAGGGATGAATGAAATTTGGTCCGAGTGGATGTCATGGTCCCTTTCGCGCCTTCCACTCTGACCACCAGTGTATATTATACTCCCGATTCAAATGCATTAAAATGCCATTAATCCATTCCAGCCTCCCCAAAAAGGGTAACCCAATTTTTTTCAAATGTCTTAAGTAAGAAAAGTATTTATAAATATAATCATTGTATAGAAAATGATAAAACATAACAAAAGAGAATATAAAAAGATAAACAAAATCATATAAAATATATTTATCTTGGAACGGTGCATCTCTCCTTTACTAAACCTTATCTTCTTTTCCTTGCCGACACACAACCGTCTGAGGCAACTGATAGTAGCCCCTTTTTTGTTCCCTTCTTCTTCCCTATCCTTATTTTTGTTCCAAAGCTGGATGTTGTGTCGATGTCCACTATGACATAACTTGCTCTCGTGCCCACTCTCTCCAATCTTCCAAGTTTTTCACAATTTGGCTTCCACTCAATAGTCACTCTTGAACTAAATTTATCAGTGCTGTCTATCTCTCCCCTAACTCCTCTGACTATAGTAAATTCTTTGACCATTTAACTTCCAAAGTGGAGCACATTGTATCCCTCTATCCTTTCGTGGAAATCTCCATCCCTAATTCCAATGTTCACCACCAGGTTTTAGCTTTCTTCTCCCTTCACTGACCATCCTTGTGAACAGCCTTTAACACTGATATCTTCCATGACTTTGAATAATTGGTGCAACACTTCACTCGCATTCCTGACCATCTTGGAGATACATCCAACATTCTTGACCTTTCCTTACCTCTAATCTTTCTGCTTATGGTATTACCTTACCTTCTCCATTGGGCTCCTCCAATCACAGCCTCATATTTATAACTTGATCTGTTTCTCCAATCCTGCTTCAGGACTCCCCAGAGTGGAGATACTTCTGGCATTTTACCTCTGCCAGTTGGGGGGACCTGAAGGGGCATTATGCTGATTTTCCCTGGAATAATTACTGTTTCTGTGGCAGAGACCAGTCTCCGTGTGCTGAACACATAACAGAGACGATAGTGTCTGGCTTGGAGGTGTACATTTCTCATTCTTGTTCTTAACCTAAACCTTCTAAACCTTGATTTAACACTACCTGTTCTCATGCTATACATGATAGAGAGGTTGCCCACAAAAGGTACTTGAGCCTTCCACCCCCTGAATCTCATGCACTTTATATTTCTGCCCAGAATCATGCCAAATCTGTTCCTTCAACTTGCCAAACACTCCTTCAAAAATAGAAAATGTCAAAGTCTTTCAGGCTCCAACTCCCATCGAAACTTCTGGCATTTCCAATACCTTTACTTTTTCATCTTTCTCTCCTATATTTCTTCCTGATGGCACAAATGCAATCTCATCTGTCTCTAAAGCTGAACTCTTCTCTCAGACCTTTGCTAACAACTCCACCTTGAATGATTCTGGGCTTGCTCCTCCCTCTCCTCCTCCCTCTGACTATTTCATGCCTACAACTGAAGTTCTTTTAATGATGTTTTCCATGCCCTCGCTGGCCTAAACCCTTGCAAAACTTCTGGACCTGATGGGGTCCCTCCTATTGTTTTCAAAAACTGTGCTTCCATACTTGCACCTTGCTTGGCGAAACTCTTTCAACTATGTCTATCAACTTCTATCTTTCCTTCATGCAGGATGTTTGCCTACATATAGCCTGTCCTAAAAATGGTGACCGTTCTAATCCTTCTAACCGCCCTATAGCTTTAATTTCTTGTTTGTATACAGTTTTAGAATCTATCCTCAATGGGAAGATTCTCAAACATCTGTCACCTCACAATCTTCTCCCTGATTGCCAGCATGCATTCTGTCAAGGCTGATCTACTGGTCATCTGGCTTTCCTTACAGAGTCTTCGTCATCATCTTTTAGAGATTTCGGTGAAACTTTTGCTGTTGCGTTCAACCTATCAAAAGCTTTTGATAAAGTCCAGCACAAAACTTTAATTTCAAAACTGCCTTCCTAAGGTTTCTATCCTTCTCTGCAACTTTATCTCAAGTTTCCTCTCTGACCAATCTATCGCAGCCATGGTAGACGGCCACTGCTCTTCTCCTAAATCTATTAACAGTGGTGTTCCCCAGGGTTCTTTCCTGTCACCCATTCTCTATTTTCCTTAATGATCTTAACCAAACTTCTTTTCAGAGACATTAAACCCATCAGGAAGTCAACAGATCACACAAGGATGCCACAGAACATCTGATCTCTGATCTTTCTAAGATTTCTGGTTGGGGCAGAGAAAACTAAGTAGTGTTCAATGCCTCAAAACCTCAATTCCTCCATCTATCAACTTGGCACAATCTTCCACACAACTATCCCCTCTTCTACTATGACACTCTGCTGTCCCCATCTTGTACATTGAATATCCTCAATCTGTCCTTTACTCATAATCTAAACTGGAAACTTCACATCTCATCTCTTGCTAAAACAGTTTCTATGAAATTAGGCGTTCTGAAGCGTCTCCACCAGTTTTTCCCACCCGTCCAACTGCTAAGTCTGTACAAGGGCCTTATACATTCTTGTATGTTAGGGATGGGGGGGGGTTCCACTCATACAGTTTTGTTTGATAGGGTGGAATCAAGAGCTTTTTGTCTCATCAACTCCCCTCCTCTGACTGACTTTCTTCAGCCTCTTTCTCACCACTGGAGTATTGCATCTCTTGCAATCTTTTGATCTTGTTAACTACATGCCTCCTCTCCTCCTGCAGCCTTGCTGCACAAGGTTTTCTTCTACCTCTCACTCCTATTCCGTTCAACTCTCCAATACAAGAGTTATTCCTGACTTGACTTCTTTTAAGAGGGAGGTTTTAAGACATTTGTCCCTGCCTTTTGGATAACTCTTATAATCTTTAAGAGAATTGTTAATCCAGTGGGCCTTTTTTTTTTATTTTTTACTGTCTGGCCAATTTTCCCTCTTGCATTAAAAAAAAATTCATTGGGACGTTAGCCTACTGCATCTCCACCCTCACTTGCGCATTTTGATCAGCTGGAGTGTAAAAATATAGCCACCCACATAAGGCTGGCTGCTCTAATAATTACAGAAGAGCTCATTGACAACCCTCTAAATATTATTCATAGAATCAATGAAGTTTAAAGTAGGCAAGAGAGAGAGAGAGAGAGAGAGAGAGAGAGAGAGAGAGAGAGAGAGAGAGAGAGAGAGAGAGAGAGAGAGAGAGAGAGAGAGAGAGAGAGAGAGAGAGAGAGAGAGAAAGGTTAGAGGCCACACTGCCACAGCCACAGAGATTTCTTTACATGTTTAGTTCTCCCCCTTGGTGATAAGCATCAGTGGAGGAGGTAGGCAAAGATGGGAGAAATTTGTTTCGCCTTTTTAGTTACGTACACATGTATACTTTCTCAATGAATAAAAAATATATCAAAAAAAAAAAAAAAAAAATTTATTTAACGTTTTTACCTTGGAGAAACATTTTCAGCTAATAGAGGAGAAGGAGGAGGAGGAGGAAGGGATGCAAGAACCATTTATACATAAACACTAAACATAAATTAAAACTGCACTTTCTTTAGACAAAAAAAAAAAAAGGTAAGTAAATAGTGTGAAAACGATGAAAGAACAATCACGGTGCAACAGATCTGCAAAAAACATGTACATACTAGCTCAGCTGAGGCTGGACCGCTGCAGCAAGTCGCTGACTAGCGGCAACATCCCCAAGCATGATACATAACTCAAAATTTCACTCTATCTCAAAACAAAAAACTGCACCAAATCATAACTCATATCTCAAAAAACTAATTTTACTTTGGCAAGATCACCGCACTGCTGGGTGGAAATTTCCCATGAGAGAAAGTGCGTCACGCACTGCCGGCAGTTGTTTGCTGATCACCACGGTGGGTAGATGCTGTTTTGTGTGTCGTGCAGACACCCTATTTTTTGTTGTTTTCTTTCAGGTAAGGCCATATTACTTGTTACGCAGGTAGAGTGCCTTCAACTTCATTACCCGTTTTTTGGGGCGAGTTGTATGGATGTTATACCAGTTCCGCTGGTGTTGGCCCCATTTATCGAGTTTAAGGCTTGTTTTTGTTATTGCAGTGCGGCAGCCATGTCGGAGTCAGGTGAAGCATCCTCTGCCTCTAGGTCACGTTCCCCTCCTTCCTCACGTGCCTACAGTGGGCCTCCTCCTGTCCCTGGGACCGACGTTCGCCTTCACAACACGGACAACAGTAGCTGGAGGCACTCATCTCGATGCTCGTGTGGGCAGCGTGATTCCATGAGGCTGCGGGACAATGCTGATGATGCATGTGGCTCCTGCCGCGATTCTCTTGCGCCTCCCCCTTGGTCAGTTGTGTTGGATGCTTTGGCTGACTTGCAAGGGGAGGTGGGGGCCTTGAAGGCAGACAGGCAGCAGCTGCCACCCTCTGCCGGGTCAGCGTTGGCACCTGTTGGGGACAGTACTCTGGGGGCCCAGGGTCCGTCGCCTTCTTGTTCTCCAGCTACCTTTTCAGGTTTCTCAGCGAGGGTGAGTGATGATGAAGACATGTCGGTGCTGGCCGCCACTGCTGGCAGTGCCTTAATTCAGGCCACCAAGGCATTTGGCCCTACTGACATGGTTTCTGCTGACATTGATCACAGAGTTGCCAAGATGGTCAATTTTCTCTTTGATAATGGTTTGAGAGAGGAGGACTATAAGGCCATCTGTGAGGACAAGATTGTTAAGAAGCCTAATAACTGCCATGCTCTTGCACCGGTGGAATGCAATCCACCGGTGTTGGAGGCCCTTAAGCTGGACGCCAGAAAAACTTACTTCCGTCTGAGGGAGGTAAATAAGGACATCCTGTGGGCCTCAACCATCATTACCAAATCTTCAGTGGCGCTGGATGATTTGGCTGAGCGGGAAGGTAACTCCAAGGTGGCACATGAGGTGAGCATGATCAATGGTGCATTGGCATTGCTGGGTAACACAAATCATAGGAACAACTTGGTCAGGTGTTTTGTGATGAAACGCGAAATAAACTATAAACATGCTCATCTGTGCTCAGATAAGGTGCCTATGTCACGATTTCTATTTGGTGACGGTGTGTCACAGTCTGCCAGACAAATCGAGGAAGCTGAAAAACTTCGGACGAAATTCTCACAGAAGAAGCCTGCCTTTCCTTTTAAGTTCACAGGTAAACGCCCTGGTGGATACTGGAATAAGTCTGCCGGTAAGGGCTTCTACGCCAGTTTCTGCCCCTATGGGCAACAGAGGTTTGGCTCCAGGGCTGCTCCACGACAGCCTTCTGCTCATCATGATGCGGACCCAAAAAACTCCGAGGGCCGGGGCGGGCACAGCAGGCAGCCCCAGTAACATTACAGGCAAATACATGTTTTGAAGGTGGCAGGCTGCACTGTTTCCTGCATGAATGGCATAAAATTACCAGTGACCCTGTTATACTGGATATTGTTGAACATTGTCACCTTGATATTGATGTTGATGGTATTCATCCTTTATTTTTGAGTGATTTGGAATACAGGTTAAACACTATGCAACAAGAAATAATTTCTGGTGAAATCAAAAAACTTTTACAGCTTAAAGTCATTAAAGTTACACACAAGCAAACTCAGCAGGTCATCTCACCCATTTTCTCGAGAGAAAAGAAAAACGGGGAATTTCGCCTGGTCCTTAATCTAGAGAGACTAAACAAATACATACCCTATAAGCATTTTAAAATGGAAAATTTTGAACAGGCCATTAGGCTTATCAATAAGAATGATTTTCTGGCATCTGTTGATCTCAGGCATGCTTATTTTTCTGTTAAGGTCGCAGATGAGCAACAAAGATTTTTATGTTTTACATGGCAGAGTGTTATCTATCAATTTATCTGCCTCCCCAATGGCATTTCTGAGGGTCCTTAGCTTTTCACAAAACTGATGAAGCCAGTATTTGCCACTCTAAGGAAGGAAGGATACACTATCACCAGTTTTATTGATGACACATTGATTTGCAGTAATTCTTATTCAGGTTGCCTCAAGGCGATTCAGGCTACCATTTCATTGTTGCAGAAGCTGGAGTTCTGTGCCAATGTAGAGAAGTCTGTTCTCACCCCCACACAATGTATTGAATACCTAGGAAATGTCATTAACACCAAGTTCATGACTGCTTCATTACCTGAGCGTAGATTAATCAAAATTCGCAAAGGATGTGAAAGTCTTTTGAGTCAAGATGTTACTTCCATTCGAGAGGTGGCCAGGGTGATTGGCCTCCTGGTTGCTGCAATCCCAGCAGTGGAGTTAGGTAAACTTCACTATAGGAAGTTAGGAAGTAGACAAGATTGCCACGTTGAAACAGGAGCATGGTAGCTTTGACAGGAAATTAAATATTACTGCTGACATGAAACTAGATCTTTCCTGGTGGTTAGACAATGTGGACAGGCACCACAGACACATCTTTAGGTCAGGCACAGACATTGACTTATTTACTGATACCTCCACTTTAGGTTGGGGGATCATTTGGGGTGTCAGACTACGAGTGGCACTTGGTCCCTGGGTGAAAAAGAGCTTCATATTAACATCCTGGAGCTAAAAGCTATTTTTTCTCTATGCAGGCATTTGAACATGAGCTGGAAGGTAGACACATTAGAGTTTTTTGTGATAATACCACTGCCATAAACTATGTTAATGAAATGGGAGGCACAAAGTCAAAGTCCTGCAATGATGTTTCTTCCAAAATTTGGGATTGGTGTCTGGAACACAAGTCACGAATTACATGTTCACACATACCAGGGAAGGACAACACCTTAGCTGATCTTGCCTCTTGCACAAGTAATGACAGGCATGAGTGGAAATTTGACCCACACATTTTTACTACCCTGTGTAATGTTTTTGGGACACCATCCATTGATTTATTTGCCTCTAGGCTTAACAAACAGGTTACTACATTCTGTTCTTGGAAGCCAGATCCTGAAGCTAAATACTTTGATGCTTTTTCCTTGGAATGGTCTAAATTTGATCTGTCTTACATTTTCCCCCCATTCTTATTAATTGCTAGGTGCCTACAGAAGTTGCGTGCGGAGCAGGCACGAGGCTGGATGGGCATGCTGCTCAAGTTCTTAATAGACTACCCACGTTTGATAACGAGCAGGAGGAATGTCATAACCCACCCGTCCACAACAGACCCGCATCCCGTCATGTCCCACACAAGGTTCATGGCATGCCTTCTATCAGGGGAAACTTGCAGAAACAAGGAGTTTCAGCAGCAGCTGCAGACATCATACTTGCTTCCTGGAAACCAGGCACTAAGAGGCAATACCGCTCACATGTCCAGAGGTGGTCGCAGTTTTGTCGTAGATGGAATGTCGATCCCACTACTCCAACATAGTAAAATTTTTAACTGAAACCTTTCACAGGGGTGTGGGTTATGAGTGTCTCAACACTGCAAGGGGTGCCCTGTCTTCTCTCGGCATTGTGGTGGATGATTGCAGGGCAGAGAACCACCCCTTGATTGTCAGATTCATGAGAGGGGTTTTCAACCTTAGGACTCCTAAACCCAGGTACACTGACACATCGAACGTGTAACTCGTCCTATAAAAATTAAGGTCCATGTTCCCCTTACATGCTTTAACTCTTAAAGAATTAACTCTAAAATTGGTTATGTTGATGGCTTTAACACAAGCTGCCAGAATTCAAACCTTACAACTACTGTTGATCAAAGACATGCTCATTAGTGAACACTCCATTTCAGTACAGTTGGGGGGCATTCTTAAACAATCCAGACCAAATTTTAACATCAACAGGGTCACATTCCATCATTACCCAAGGACCCCAGATTATGTGTCTGTACCACTTTACTGAAGTACATTGATGCAACTAAAGAACTTAGAAAGGGTGATCTGCACACTGATGCCAGACTCCTCATCAGTTTCATAAAACCCGACAAATCTGTTGCCAAAGATACTATCGCTCGTTGGGTCCGGACTATGCTCTGCATGTCAGGCAGAGACGTCTCAAAGTTCTCTGCTGGTAGTGTGCGGCCATCAGCGGCATCGAAAGCCGGGGTGGCAGCGGTACCTGTTGCTTTCATTATGACAAAGGCGGGCTGGTCTAGGGAGTCTACTTTTGCAATATTTTATAATAAGAACATTGTAGCTGATTCTGACCTTTTTCAGGATGCAGTGTTAGAATAAGCAGGGGCCCTTTTGTTTTTTGGTTGTTGTTGCACTCAAGCATTGTAGTGCCCTGATGTTCTTAGTTAATTTACTTTAACTTAGGTAGGATGTGATGTTACCATTCTTTTAATATACTGATGCCATATTTCACTGTTGTTTGTAGCTTGGATTAAGTTTGGATGCAATGTAAGTTATTTTTATACTGCACTCATCATGATTGTCTCATGTACAAGTTCACTCCATGAATAATAGTTGTTGTCTGTTTCTTGTGGAGCATTTCTTTTTCCTCTTTATCCTCGACATCCACATGGCTTCAAAGACCCATGGGAAATTTCCGCCCAGCAGTTCGGTCATCTTGCCGAAGTAAAATTAACAAAGTACACGAGACTTACCGTAGGTCAGTTGAAGTGTACTTATTTTTCGAGGCAAATCAACTCTGCTGGGGTGGAGATTTCACATGCCCTCCTCTCCCTCCCTACCTTAAGCCCTACAGGTTTCTACTTTCCTACTTGGTTCATCATGTGGATGTCGCGTACTTTAAAGTCTGCCGGCAGCACGTGACGCACTCTCTCTCATGTGAAATCTCCGCCCCAGCAGAGGTGATTTGCCTCGAAAAATTAGAAGTACACTTCAACTGACCTACGGTAAGTCTCGTAACTTTGTTAATTTTTCAGGTAGCTCATATCTCAAGGTACTACTCTCTCTCTCTCTCTCTCTCTCTATATATATATATATATATATATATATATATATATATATATATATATATATACACAGTAAAACCTCGCTTGACGAACGTCTCTAAGGACGAACAATTCGGGAGACGACCAAAAAATTTGTCAATATATCGACCCAGGGGACAAACGATATTTCGGGGGAAAAACGCGGTTAAACGGCTCGCCAGCAGGGGAGCCGTTTGTGTGATAGCTAACCCGGCTATCACACAACAACAAAACAAAATATAAGCACAACAGAAAATAGAAACAGGAACATACGAAAAATATTACATAACATAATCTCCGTGCCACCACGATTTTCTCCTGTTTTTCCTGGGCATGGTGATGTTACCGGCGCGCTCTACTGTAGCTTCCACGGCGTTATCCTCGCTGCTCTGGTGGCTCTCAGCGTTGCTGTCAACATCATCCTGGCCATGTCCAGGTACTGCACATTGTGGCACATCCATCGCAGCTGTTTCCTTGCTTGCCTGGCAAGGAACACCGCCCTACTACCCGCTCCTCTCACACTGAGCATCACCTCCGAGGATCAAAGGAACTTCCTGGCCACGTGCCTTTAACTTCCCTTTTTGGAAGTCCAAACTTGCTCCCACATACGTGAGGAAGTCAGTCCCCAGCAGGCAAGGGTCTTCCAAGGCAGAGACGAAGACTGGCAATCTTTCCATGTTTCCCATGCCGATGTTCACTATAACGGGGCCCCACATAGCGGTAATGACTTGTGACGCTACACACCTGCTGTGTAGCTCTGGCATGCTGCGCACATCCAAATTCCTCTCTCATGACTGTCTTCTCGGATCTTGTCTGTCTTCCTTCCCATCCTCCTCTCCTCCATTCCATCATGCCATCAACGTCCAGTCTCTCAAGTAATTAATAACCTTTTTTTTTTTTATTCATTTTATTATCATTTTGATAGCATTTAGGTAAGTAAAACAATTTAGGCTTTTTATGATTATTTCGTTCATGTCATGCATACATTAAAGGTCTGTTTTGAATGGGTTTTATGGACAAAAGTATGATTTTTTTTAGGGTCTGGAACAGATTAATGGTATTTCAATACATTCTTATGGGAAAAATAAATTCAGGGGACGAACAAATCGGGTGATGAACAGGATTTAGGAACGAATTATGGTCATGAGCTGAGGTTTTACTGTATATATATATATATATATATATATATATATATATATATATATATATATATATATATATATATATATATATACAGGCAACCCCCGCTTAACGAAGCTTCACACAAAGAAATTTCACTACAACGGAGGTTTCATTTTACTACCATCTGCTCGTTTAACAAACACCAAACTCGCTTTAACGAAGTTTTATCCAGGTAATTTTTTCCAAGGTTGAAAGGCCCGTCGTATAACGCAAGTCATCAGGCTTTTGAATACATCAGCGCCTCTCGTGGACAACACGCACACCACTCACTACCCATATTCAAAACAATAACAACGTCAGCAGCAGCTCGTCTTCCCTTGTTCAATATACCACCAAAACGCCTTGCAATGTCGCCTAGCATTGCTAAGAAGACCAGGAAGTCTCTTACTCTTGAAGTGAAGCTGGATATTATTTACAGACATGACAGGCGAGAAAACTAATAGCATTGCTCGCCACCATCTTGACTCCATCTACTGTCTCTACTATTTTCAAGTCAGCAGACTCTATTAAGAAGGCTGGTGAGACCGTATCTTCCTTGCAAGCGAAAGCAACCAACTGAACTCTTGACTAAAATGGATAAAATTTTCCTTGTGGAAATGTGGTACATAAGTTTTGTATGTGATATAATGATGCACCCTTTGTTTACATTCTATAGGTTGCCGGTTAGTGTCTTTCCCGTTTCACTCTCCCTCCCTTCATAAATTTAAGATCATCAACATTATAAAGTTAGTTACATACATACATTAGTGTACATTATAATGACTTAAATTAAACTGCGAAAATGTTTAACTTCATAATTTTTACTTTCATTAAACTTTTCACTGTACTATGATGCACTCTCGCTTTGTTTACTCTCAATGGAAGTTCAATTGAGTCAGGGCTTAAACTTGTTATAATCAGTTCACTTAACGAAGTTTCATTTAACGAAGGTTTTTTTTAGGAACATAACCCCTTCGTTAAGCGGAGTTTGCCAGTATATACTGTCATACCTCGCCGAACACAAATTCGCCAAACACAAATGTCGCGTATACACAAATAGGTAAAATATACCATATTTCGCCGAGCACGACTTTGACTCGTGATTGCACGATTTGGTCTCCATTTGAATCTCTCGCTGGTCCTGGTGGATGCAAGCGACCTCCCCTCCCAAGCGTCTTGGACTCGCCACGGGGCTGGCAGTAGCACGCTTACTCGCGCCACTCGCTCTCTCCTTGTCGTGCTGTTGTTGTGTGCAGACATGGTTCCCTTGCCCTCTCTTGATTTCATCTTAGCCATGGCCAGTCAAGAGGCTCATCACTTCATATTTCAAGCCCTCTCCAACCAGCAAATAAACTAAATAAGGTACAGTAATACTCCGCTTAACGAACATTCGTCTAACGAATTTCTAGTTTAACGTACTATATAAAGTTAGACCAAAAAGTCCGCATAATGTACAACACATCCGTTTTAGCGAATTTTCTTGGTTTGAATTTGCCAGGTGAGGAACCGAACGTGGCAGCTTCACTATGATTGTCTGGCTCCCCACCTGTCTCTAGCACTCCTGGAGCTGGATCCAAGATTCTTTAACAACCTCAGAGCACCCTCATGCCGCGAAATGGCTTCCATCAACGCTTGGAGGGACGGTGACGAGGTTGCTCTGAGGTTGCTGGGAACACCACCTCTGGAGGTGGTGTTACTGTCTTATATATGCATTTACGTTCACAAAACAACATTTCTATTAGCTTTGTACAAACCTTGCCCCAAAGAAAGGATTGTTTTGTAATGAATATAGTGAAATCTTACATGGAATACCAAAAAATAAAGCAGAGATGATGAGATCGGCCACAGACGGCAGAGACTCCGGCGACTTGGCCATTTCTTCTTCTTCTTGTGACCTTTATAGCTTGGTGTGTTGTCTTTCACTCCTCTACTGCCTGCTAAAATGGATATCATATATTAGTATTCATATTCACTCATGCCATGAGGATAACCTGGCACTGAGTGATAGTGAATTACTAATGAAATACCGCAGTATTTCATTAGTAATTCACCATCACTCAGTGCCACGGAGTCCAGGTTATCCTCATGGCATGAGTGTATATGAATACTAAGATATGATATCCATTATAGCAGGCAATAGAGAAGTGAAAACAAATTTAATATCGGAGTGAAATACAACACGCCAAGCTAAAATGGTCACTAGAAGAAGCAGAAGCGACCAAGTTGCAGGAGTCTCCGCCGTCTGTGGCCGATCTCATCATCTCTGCCTTATTTTTTGGTATTTCATGTAAGATTTAACTTTATGCCTTGCAAAACAATCCTTTCTTGGGGGCAAGGCTTGTAAAAAGCTAATAGAAATATATTTATATATATATATATATATATATATATATATATATATATATATATATATATATATATATATATATCTATATATACAGTAAGGTCCCGGGTTACATCGGACTCGAGTTACGTCAAACTCGCACTTACGTCAGTCCACTATAAGGCAATTTAAGATTTGAAAAATTGAAAATTTATAAATCGTAGAGCGCGGGGTTTATTGTTATTGTTGGCCGCCCGGCATCACTAGTGGTTATCCGCCACACCGCCCACCTCACGCTTGAATACAATAACACTCTACATACCTCAGTTCCACCACACCGTCGCCCCTGGCAAGAGTGTTCCTACATCTGCGTTTGCTGACTATCTTAATATCTTGCTCAATGGCACCAAAAAGAAAACTCCTGAGTGATAGCAGTGATGCTAAGAAAAGGAAAACCATTACGCTACAAGAAAAAGTGGACATAATTAAAAGACATGAGAAGGGAAGCAGCAGCTGTGTGTAAGGGAGTGAAGAAGAAAATGGGAAGCCCGTTACCATGACAACGGGGAAGTTGATGACCTTGAAGGCTCGCACACCCATCACAACAATAACAACTCCGGAGCCTTCGTCTGGGCCACACGACACTTGCAGGTCACTTGCACCGTATGCGCCTGTCTGCTGATCCCTATTGCCCTTTCCTATTGCATTTCCTGCTCCGCTGCCCACGCTTCTACTCCCACCGCACTGCACTACGCTCCCAGCTGTCCACCCTGGACGTCACAAAATTCGACCTGCCTACCCTCCTGGCGGCCTCAAGCGTCCACCCCTCTGGCAACATGCAGTCCTTCGCATTCGCAGCCCTAATCAACAACAAAAACAAGCTTGTGTTTCATATTCCTACATACTTGTAAATAATATAACAATATAACCTTTTACTTATATAACGCTTCTACTCCTACCGCACTCCACAAAGCTCCCAGCTGTCCCGCCCTGGTCGTCACAACATTCAACCTGCCAACCCTCCTGGCGGCCTCAGGCCACCCCTCTCGGCAACCTGCAGTCCTTCGCGTTCGCGGCCCTAATCAATATATTCCTACATAGTTGTATATAATATACCAATATAACAATATAACCTTTTACTTACCTGAATAACCATAAAAAATGATTGGTTGAAAACTCGATAATATACTTTGAAAATACAAAAACTCGAGTTACATACAAAATCGACTTATGTTATGTTTCAGGAACGTAACTCTGACGTAACTCGGAACCTTACTGTATATATATATATATATATATATATATATATATATATATATATATATATATATATATATATATATATACAGGTAACCCCCGTTTAACGAAAGTTCACACAACGAAATTTCACTACAACGAAGGTTTCGTTTTACTACCATCTGCTCATTTAACGAACACCAAACTCGCTTTAATGAAGTTTTATCTAGGTAATTTTTTTTCCAAATTTAAAAGCCCCACCGTATCATGCAAGCTGACAGGCTTTTGAATACACCAGGAGCTGCTGGTACTAAGGCCTGCCTCAAGAGAAATCCTGAGACACCTGTAGAATAAAGATCAAGATCAAGCCTCTCGTGGACAACAAAGGCACTGCCGATACAAAGGCCGGACTCAGAAGAAATTCTGCGTCACCTGTAGCATCAAGATCAAGATCAAGATCACGTGCATCACTCACTTCCTAGTCAAAACATAACAGCGTCACCAGCAGCTCATCTTCCCTAGTTCAACTTACCACCAAAATGCCCTGCAATGTGGCCTAACGTTCCTAAGAAGACCAGGAAGTACCTTACTCTCGAAGTGAAGCTGGGTATTATTCACAGACGAGAGATGCCAGAAAACTAATAACATTGCTTGCCACCATCTTGACTCCATCTACTGTAATATTTTCAAGTCAGCAGACTCTATTAAGAAGGCTAGTGAGACTGCATCTTCCTTGAAAGCTAAAAGAACCACCTGAACTCGTGACTCTACAATGGATAAAATGGAAAGCCTTGTGGAAATGTGGTACATAAATTTTGTATGCAGTATAATGATGTGCACTTTGTTTACATTCCACAGGATGCTGGTTAGTGTATTTCCCGTTTCACTCTCGCTCCCTTCATAAAGTTAAGATTATCAACATTATAAAGTTACATACATACATACATTAGTGTACATTATAATGACTTAAATTAAACTACCTAAATGTTTAACTTCATAATTTTTACTTTCATTAAACCTTTTAATAAACTATGATGCACTCGCGCTTTGCTTACTCTCAATGGAAGTTCAAATCAGGGGTTAAACTTGTTATAATCGGTTCGCTTAACGAAGTTTCACTTAACGAAGTGTTTTTTATGAACATAACCCCTTCGTTAAGCGGGGGTTGCCTGTATATATATATATATATATATATATATATATATATATATATATATATATATATATATATATATATATTTATTTTTTTTTTTTTTTTTTTTTTTTTTTTAACACATGTGGTACGTTGGGGACCAGCCCAGAATGCATCCCCCCTATTTCCATTATTTCCTACGGGAAAATTATGTCCATTTAACGAATTTCCACTCTACGAACAGCTTTGACACCCTCTATCCTGTTCGTTAAGCGGAGTATTACTGTACTAGTACTATAGTTAAATAAATTGTGTGTTTGGTAGTTAATTTATAGTTTTTTTCTTTTCAGTTTTTTTCATAAAAACATGTTTTTTTTTGGAGGATCTGGGAACCTAACCCCTATTTTCCCATAGAGCCTATTAACCGCCCAACACGAATCTCGCCGTGCATGACGAGCTCAGGAACCTAACTGTCGTATTGGGCAAGGTATGACAGTATATATATAAAGTAAAGTCCCGGGTTACGTCGGTCTCGAGTTACGTCAAACTCGTAGTTACTTTAGTCCACTATAAGGCAATTTAAGATTAAAAAAATTGAAAATTTATAAATCGTAAAGTGCAGGATTTATTGTTATTGTTGGTGGTTGCCCGCCACACCGCCCGCCTCATGCTTAAATACAATAACACCCTGCCTCCACACCGTCGCCCCTGGCAAGAGTGTTATCCTACTTCTGCGTTTACTGACTAAAGTTCTTAGTATCTTGCTCAATGGCACCAAAGAGAAAACTTCTTAGTGACAGCAGTTATGTTAAGAAAAGGAAAACCATTACGCTACAAGAAAAAAGAGGACATAATTAAAAGACATGAGAAGGGAGGCAGCAGCTGTGTGTGAGGGAGGAAAGAAGAAAATCGGAAGCCCGTTATCATGACAACGGGGAGGTTGACGACCTTGAGGGCTCGCACACCCATCACAACAATAACAACTCCGGAGCCTATGCCTGGGCCAATCGACACTCGCAGCTGACTTGCACCGTCTGCGCCTGTCTGCTGATCCCTATTGCCCTTACCTATTGCATTTCCTGCCCTGCTGCCCACGCTTCTACTCCCACCGCACTGCACTATGCTCCCAGCTGTCCACCCTGGGCGTCACAACATTCGACCTGCCCACCCTTTTGGCGGCCTCAGCCGTCCACCCCCCTCTGCAACCTGCAGTCCTTAGCGTTCGTTGTCCTAATCAACAACAAAAACAAGCTTGTGTTTCATATTCCTACATAGTTGTAAATAATATAACAATATAACCTTTAACTTACTTGAATGACCATAAACAATGATTGGTTGAAAACACCATAATATGCTTTGAAATGTACGGAAACTCGAGTTACGTACAAAATCGACTTATGTCATGTTTCAGGAACGTAACTCTGACGTAAACCGAGACCTTACTGTATATATATATATATATATATATATATATATATATATATATATATATATATATATATATATATATATATATATATATATATATATATATATATATATATATATATATATATATATATATATATATATATATATATATATATATATATATATATATATATATATATATATATATATATATATATATATATATATATATATATATATATATATATATATATATATATATATATATATATATATATATATATATATATATATATATATATATATATTTATACATTACAAGGGCACTGGCCAAGGGCAAACAAAGTGTTGGAAAAAAAAAATCCGCTGGTTGCCAGGCCCTGTTAAGAAGAAAGTAGAAAGAGAAAAAAAAAAAATCTAAAAGGAGGGTAGTTAACGTAAGAGGTGTCTTGACACTCCTCTTTTGAAAGAGTTTATATCATAGGCAGGTGGAAATACAGACACATATTCCAGAGTTTACCAGTGTATAATGAAGGAGTGAAGATACTGGTTAACTCTTGCATTAGGAAGATGGACAGAATAGGGATGATATATATATATATATATATATATATATATATATATATATATATATATATATATATATATATATATATAGAAATACTCCGCTTAACGAACGTTCGTTTAACGTACTATATAAAGTTAGACCAAAAGTCCACATAACGTACAACCACATCCATTTTAGCGAATTTTCCGGGTTTGAATTTGCCGGGTGAGGGACCGAACGCAGTAGTTTCGTTGTAATTGGCTGGCTCCCCGCCTCTGTCTCTAGCGCTCCTGGAGCTGGATCCAAGATTCTTTAACAATGTCAGAGCAACCTCTTGCAGCAAAATGGCATCCATGAACGCTTGGAGGGACGGTAACAAGGTTGCTTTCAGGTTGCTCTGAGGTTGCTGGGAACACCACCTCTGGAGGTGGTGTTACTGTCTTATATAATGCATTTATGTTCACAAAACAACATTTTTATTAGCTTTTTACAAACCTTGCCCCAAGAAAGGCTTGTTTTGTAAAGCATAAAGTGAAATCTTACATGGAATACAAAAAAATAAAGCAGAGATGAGATGACCCTTTTGCTTGCGTGTTACTTTCATCATGATGTTTGTTTTCACTCCTCTCTTGCCTGCTATAATGAATATCATATCTTAGTATTCTAATACGCTCATGCCACAAGGATAACCTTGACTCCGTGGCACTGAAAGATAGTGAATTACTAATGAAATACCGTGGTATTTCATTAATAATTCACTGTCACTCAGTGCCACGGAGTCGAGGTTATCCTCATGGCATGAGCGTATATGAATACTAAGATATGATATCCATTATAGCAGGCAATAGAGGAGTGGAAAAAATATCATGGGGAAAGACAACACGCAGGCTAAAAGGGTCACAAGAAGAAGAAGCAGCTGAGTTGCCGCGAGTCTCCCACTTTGTCTGTGGCTCATCTCATCTCTGCTTTATTTTTTGGTATTCCATGTAAGATTTCACTTTATGCATTACAAAACAATCCTTTCTTTGGGGCAAGGTTTGTAAAAAGCTAATAGAAATGTTGATTTGTGAACATATATGCGAGAATGTGAGAGAATTTGTACATAGCTCCTCTAACTTCCAATGACTCATGACATCATAAAAGTAGTGGTAAATCGGTGGCCCAATATGCTGCGAAACGTATATATATATATATATATATATATATATATATATATATATATATATATATATATATATATATATATATATATATTTTTTTTTTTTTTTACCCATGTGGTATGTTGGGGACCAGCCCAGAATGCATCCCCCCCTATTTACATTATTTCCTATGGGAAAATTACGTCCGCTTAACAAATTTTCACTTTACGAACAGGTTTGACACCCTCTATCCTGTTCGTTAAGCGGAGTATTACTGTGTGTATACAGGCAACCCCCGTTTAATGAAGGTTCACACAACGAAATTTTGCTATAACGAGGGTTTCATTTTACTACCATCTGCTCGTTTAACGAACACCAAACTCGCTTTAACGAAGTTTTATCCAGGAAATTATTTTCAAAATTTGAAAGCCCCACTGTATCATGCAAGCTGACAGGCTTTTGAATACATCAGGAGCTGCTGGTACTAAGGTCTGCCTCAGAAGGAATCCTGAGACACCTATAGAATAAAGATCAATATCAAGCCTCTCGTGGACAACACAGGCTCTGCCGATACAAAGGCCTGACTCAGAAGAAATTCTGTGTCACCTGTAGCATCAAGATCAAAATCAAGATCACACGCTCCACTCACTGCCCAGTCAAAACATAACAGCGTCACCAGCAGCTCATCTTCCTTAGTTCAACTTACCACCAAAACACCCTGCTATGTGGCCTAACGTTCCTAAGAAGACCAGAAAGTGTCTTACTCTCAAAGTGAAGCTGGGTATTATTCACAGACAAGAGAGAGGCCAGAAAACTAATAACATTGCTTCCCACCATGGCTTGACTACATCTACTGTCTACTATTTTCAAGTCAAGATACTCTATTAAGAAGGCTAGTGAGACCTCATCTTCCTTGCAAGCTAAAAGAACCACCATAACTCGTGACTCTACAATGGATAAAATGGAAAGCCTTGTGGAAATGTGGTACATAAGTTTTGTATGCGGTACCATGATGCGCACTTTGTTTACATTCCACAGGTTGCCGGTTAGTGTATTTCCCGTTTCACTCTCGCTCCCTTCATAAAGTTAAGATCATCAACATTATAAAGTTACGTACATACATACATTAGTGTACATTATAATGACTTAAATTAAACTACCTAAATATTTAACTTCATAATTTTTATTTTCATTAAACCTTTTACTGTACTATGATGCACTCTCACTTTGCTTACTCTCAATGGAAGTTCAAATCACGGGTTATACTTGTTATAATCGGTTCGCTTAACGAAGTTTTGCTTAACGAAGTGTTTTTTAGGAACGTAACCCCTTCGTTAAACGGGGGTTGCCTGTATATATATATATATATATATATATATATATATATATATATATATATATATATATATATATATGCACACATACAGTCAACTCTCAATTAATGTGAGGGATACATTCCTGGAGACATCACATTATTCAAAATCACGTTACTCAAACAATTTTCCCATAGAAAACAATGGTAATAGAGCAGGGGTTAGTTTTTAGCCACACAGAAAGTCTGCCTATTTGGAGGATTTCCTTACTCAAACCTTAGAAAAAAACTATAAATATATCACTAGGTCAAATCTTGCGTGGAATACCAAAAACAAAGCAGGAGATGAAAAGGAGGCGCTGCATTTATCCACTGCCGATCTACATCAGCCGCTTCTTCTCCTTCTTGTGACCCCTAAAGCTTGTGTGTTGCTTTAACCACAATATTTGTGCTTCTGTTCCTCTATTGCCTGCTATAATGGATATCATATCTTTGTATTCATATATGATCATGTTATGAGGATCACCTTGTTTCGATGGCACTGAGTGATAGTGAACTACTAATGAACAACCGCTTCCCTAAGATTGAACTTTTCTCTTTGTAACTTCACATGGCAGAGGAGGATTCAGTGAAGCATGCAATTATCACTCATACCCAGATTTTCTTTCACTTACTGACTATATATGAGTATTGCATGCCCCACTAAGACCTCCTCTGTGAAATGAAGTTACAGGGAGAAAAGTTCAAGCCGAGAGAAGCAGTATTTCAATAGTACAATAATACCTCGAGATACGATCACCCCAACATACAATTTTTTTTATATACGACAAAAAATTTCATATAATTTATACACTGAAATACAAAGATATTTTTAAGATACGAATAGCCATCAGTAGGTGGTGCAGCGATCATTCAGCTACCCGCGTCCACCCGAACGTTCCGCCCGGGTTGTGTATCATTGTTCATCCTTTGTGCATGTGTGTCTGTGCTCCTCAGCAGTGTGTATTTTTTCTTAAGTTTTGTGAACTCAAGATGATGAGTCCCAAAAGTAAAAGTTTGGCGAGAAACACACAAAATAGCCTGTATTCACATACTGATTACACTTAGAAATTCAATAAACAAGTGAGTACAAATGGTGTTCTGCCCAAAAGCAACTCTTCCTCTTTGCAATGCAAAAAACTAGAAGTCTCTTGATGTCATGGTTACCAAAATATCACAGGTTAAATGAGGTAGTAACATCGGTTTAAGTGGCCTTGCGTCTGATCAGGTTTAGCGGCCTTGGCTAGAGCAATAGAAAACAGGCCCCTTGTATCCTCTCTCTCTCTCTCTCTCTCTCTCTCTCTCTCTCTCTCTCTCTCTCTCTCTCTCTCTCTCTCTCTCTCCTGTCGCCTGTTCTGATACCGCTCTCATTCAAAAGTTGTTTCCCCGTAATATGGTGAGAGACCCGAGGTATAGAAGTAAGATGCACAGGAGAGGTGGCGGAATCAGACACAGTAAAATCACTGTTGCTCCTACCATCCATCATTGGTGACACAGTGACTTAAAGTATATGTTTACTCCGGACAAGTGTTGCCAGCTCACAAGCAAAGAAAATGGGAATATAGCCTAAACGTCTATCGACGTGCCCTGAGTCTTGCATGATGAATGTCTATCGATGTGTCCCGTGTTTTGCGGGTTAAGTTATTTTGGGCAATATAGTGAATTTATATCATGCATACAATAAACATTGTATTCATTTTATATTAAATCTCTATTTGGTTGGTATTTAAAGCATGTTAATTTTTTTGGGGGGTGAATTCATATCACAAGAACGAATTAATTCTATTTCCATTAATTTCAATGGGAAAAATTTATTTGATATACAATTTTTTTTATATACAACGATCGTCACGGAACAAATAAAATTCTTATGTCAAAGTATCACTGTAGTTCACTATCACTCATTGCCACGGAGTCAAGGTAATCCTCATGGTATGATTCTATATATATGAATACAAAGATATGATATCCATTATAGCAGCCAATAGAGAAGCAGAACACAAGTATTGTGGTGAAAGCAACACACAAGCTTAAGGGCTCACACGAATAAGTGGCCGACGACAATCGATGGCGGACAAATGTAGTGCCTCCTCCTCATCTGCTTTGTTTTCTGTGTTCCATGCAATATTTCACTTTGTGCTTCATAAAACAATCCTTTCTCCATGGCAAAGCTTGTAAAAAGCTAATAAAAATTATGTTTTGCGACCATTTAATGCACATATACACAAGACAGTAACACCACCTTGAGAGGTGCTGTTCCCAACACCCTGCTAGCAATCTTGTTAACATGGCAATGATATCCACCCATACATTGATGGATACCATTTCACTGCTGAAAGTTGTTTCGTTCACTTGTAAGTTTCTAGGATCCCCAACCCAAAGCTTTTAAGTGAAGTTCCGGCCAGAAGCAGTGTGGGTGTGCATGATGTCATCAAGTCAAGTTAACCTACATTAAATTGAACAAAGTATGTTATTTAATCATATCTCCCAACTATCAAGTCACGTTAAATCAAAATTGTGTTATTCAAACTTACACTAATCAAGAGTTGACTGTGTGTGTATATATATATATATATATATATATATATATATATATATATATATATATATATATATATATATATATATATATATATATATATATTATGTTATGGCCTATAGCACCTGTGGGTATACTTGAAGAGTATGGGAAACGTTGTTCAACCTCCACCTATTAGTGGCGCAGGCAATTTTACTTATAGTGGTACCCATATTAGACCCCATATCACCATTCAAGCAGATCTTTGGTGTAACCACCTAGAACCTGAGTATCATGGTGACATCTAGGTAACTTTAAACTACTTGACAAATAGCAGTTTCAAGGCGGTACATGATGGGATTTGAACGAACCTACGCATGGACATCTGCCCGATCCCATGCTCACCACCTTATCCACTACGCCACTCAACTGATCGAAGTGAAGACATCTACCATGAACTTGGCGTAGAATAAAGTATGGCCAGAATGCGCGCATGATTTCCCAGGCTTTGCTGAAGGCAATATCGGTGCGATCAGAAATGACATCGTAAATCTGTGCGATAGGGCAGGCTTCGATAAAGTTGATGATGATGATGTTCAAGATCTTTTGGAAAGCCGTGCTGAATCTCTCTCAAATGATGAACTTATAGAGCTAGACAAGGCATCACAGGAGGCAGAAAAAGAGGGAGACGAGGAAAAAGAACCTGTGCGTGGCCTGGACATCAAAACTCTTAGAGAATGTCTCGGTGGTATTGAAAAGGCTCTGAAAACTCTGAACTCTGAAGGAACGTGATCCAAATTCTATCAGTAGCAGCAAAGTGGCTCATGACGTAGAGAAAAGTGTCAAGATTTATCAAGAAATCTATGATGAAAAAACAAGAAAAACTAAACAGTCCTCCATCTACTCATTCTTCAAGCTAGTCAGATATGCCGTCCTTGTCACACCTGCTGACCCTGCTACAGCTGGTCCTTCCTCAATATTCTCTTTCTTCAAACCATTGAAACGTGCTGACCCTGCTACAGCTGGCCCTTCTATGTCTGCTTCCGACAGTGCAGACGACGACGTCTTATCCTCGTCTGCCCACTCAACGGAAGATAAGTAAGGGCTGAAATCCCTACTGTCCCTTAGCCTCCGGAAGGACATCATCTGATAGAATACACGGCGATTGAATGGTAAATAAAAAACATTTTCTGTTTATTTCTTTTGTGCAGTACTTTACTTTTTTAATATTTTTTTTTTTATGATTATTTTCATGTATTTTTATTAATGTAGGGGTGACTTTCGACGTTCTGGTACACATTCCCTATTATTATGTGTTATAATGGGTTCAGTATACGGTAAATTCAATATGCGGTAAGGTTTTCAGGAACGCATATGTACTTATAATGAGGATTTACTGTATATATATATATATATATATATATATATATATATATATATATATATATATATATATATATATATATATATATATATATATATATATATATATATATATATATATATATATATATATATATATATATATATATATATATATATATATATATATATATATATATATATATATATATATATATATATATATATATATATATATATATATATATATATATATATATATATATATATATATATATATATATATATATATATATATATATATATAAGATATATATATATATATATATATATATATATATATATATATATATATATATATATATATATATATATATATATATATAAACCAGCCAAGGGCAACAAAATATTTTTAAAAAAGGCCCACTTCAAATACAAGATCCCTAAAGGTCTGGTAGAGAATTAGCCGAGACAGGGACAAATGTCTTGAAACCTCCCTCTTAATAGATGACAAGTCATAGAAAGATGTAAATACAGAAGCTGGTAATGAGTTCAAGAGTTTACCAGAGAAAGGTATGAATGATTGAGAATACTGGTTAACTCTTGTATTGGAGAGTTGGACAGAATAGGGATAAGAGGAAGAAGAAAGCCCACTGCAGCAAGGCCACAAGATAAGGGGAGGCAGGCAGTTACCAAGATTAGTAGAGCAGTTAGCATGAAAATAGCATTAAAAGGTAGCAAGAGATGCAACAATTTGGCAATGAGAAAGATGCCGAAGACAGTCAGTCAGAGGAGGGGAATAATTGAAACGAAAACCTTTTGATTTCACACTATCAAATAAAACTGTATGAGTGGAACCCCCATAAACATGTGAAAAGTACTCCATACAAGAACAAATAAGACCCTTGTACAAAATCAACAGTTGGAGGGACGAGAAAAACTGGCAGAGATGCCTCGGAACACCTAACTTCATAAAAATTGATTTAGCAAAACATAAGATGTGAAGTTTCCAGTTAAGATTACGAGTAATGGTCAGACCGAGAATATTCAGTGTAGAAGAAGGAGACAGTTGAGTGTCATTGAAGAAGAGAGGATAGTTGTCTGGAAGGTTGTGTCAAGTTGATATGTGGAGGAGTTGAGTTTTTGAGTCATTGAACACTACTAAGTTTTCTCTGCCCCAATCAGAAACCTTTGAAAGACCAGGAGTCAGGCATTCTGTGGTGTCCCTGCATGATCTGTTTACTTCCTGAAAGGTAAGTTGTCTCTGAAAGGACATGGAAAGATGGAGGGTGGTATCATCAGCGTAAGAGTGGATAGGGCAAGATCATTAATGAATATTGGAAAGAGAGTGGGTGATAGGCGAGAACCCTGAGGAACACCACTGTTAATAAATTTAGAAAAGAACAGTAGCTGTCTACCACAGTTGCAATAGAATCATTGGAAAGGAAGCCTTTTACTGTATTATAATGCACTCTCACTTTGTTTACTTTCAATGGAAGTTCAAGTCAGGGGTCAAACTTGTTATAATTGGTTCGCTTAACGGAAATTCGCTTAACGAACGTTTTTTTAGGAACGTAACCCATTTGTTAAGGGGGATTACCTGTATATATATATATATATATATATATATATATATATATATATATATATATATATATAAACAGGCAACCCCCGTTTAACGAAGGTTCACACAACGAAATTTCGCTACAACGAAGGTTTCATTTTACTACCATCTGCTCGTTTAACGAACACCAAGCTTGCTTTAACGAAGTTTTATCCAGGAAATTTTTTCCAAGTTTGAAAGCCCCACCGTATCACGCAAGCCAACAAGCTTTTGAATACACCAAGAGCTGCAAATGCTAAGGCTTGCCTCAGGAGAAATCCTGGGACACCTGTAGAATCAAGATCAAGATCAAGATCAAGCTTCTCGTGGACAGCACACACACCACTCACTCCCATAACAGCGTCAGCAGCAGCTCGTCTTCACTCGCTCAACTTACCACCAAAACCCCCTGCAATGTGGTGTAGCGTTCCTAAGAAGACCAGGAAGTCTCTTGCTCTCGAAGTGAAGCTGGATATTATTCACAGACACGAGAGAGAGGCGAGAAAACTATAGCATTGCTGGCCCCCATCTTGACTCCATATACTGTCTCTACTATTTTCAAGTCAGCAGACTCTATTAAGAAGGCTGGTGAGACTGTATCTTCCTTGCAAGCTAAAAGAACCACCTGAACTCATGACTCTACAATGGATAAAATGGAAAGCCTTGTGGAAATGTGGTACATAAGTTTTGTATGCGGTACCATAATGCGCCCTTTGTTTACATTCCACAGGTTGCCGGTTAGTGTCTCTCCCGTTTCACTCTCATCAACATCATCAACATTATAAAATTACGTACATACATACATTAGTGTACATTGTAATGACTTAAATTAAATTCAACTGCCTAAATGTTAAACTTCATAATTTTTACTTTCATTAAACCTTTCACTGTATTATGATGCACTCTCGCTTTGCTTACTCTCAATGGAAGTTCAAGTTATAATCGGTTCGCTTAACAAAGTTTCGCTTAACAAAATGTTTTTTAAGAATGTAACCCCTTCGTTAAGCAGGGGTTGCCTGTATATATATATATATATATATATATATATATATATATATATATATATATATATATATATATATATATATATTAAATTGCTTATGTATTCCAGCTTCGTTCTTCATTCCTAACAGACTGCAGTAGCCTTCGCTTTCTCTGTGCATGATATCTATGTCTGTGTGTTTTTGATACGATATTTTGTGAAAATAAGAGGGAAATGTGAAATTATTTATTTGACTGCAGTTATGGAAAGAGTGAAGGAAGTGACTGTCACCAGCCACGGTATGTCCTGCCCCCTTAACGGTGTAACATGGCCCCCCAAAGACAAGGATAAATGAGTTTGCTTGAGGGAAAGGCACCACTTGGTACATTTCTTAGATAAAAACTGTGTATTCGTCCCACAGACCAAGTAGTGATGGTGATTGAGAAAATAAGGAACTATAAATACAAGTCACGCGTGTCAGTGCAAGAACCACACAGGTGAAAAGAGTAAAGTGTAGTGAGGCTATGTGAAGTAGTGAATTACTATGTAATTATTTTTCTAGTATTTATTATCCGGTGGACTGGGCTGGAAGTCGAAACGAATGTGATTGTGGGGAGGAAAAATTCTCTTGGTGCCATTCAATCAGTTTATTTCTCTAATTAAATTCATTGAAAAGTATTGTGAATATGTATTCTTGTGATAACCATTCAAATTAAAACTAGTGCCTTTAGCTCAGCTAACACAACCATTTGTCAAAAATAAAGTTTCAAAATTTCTTTTAGTTTCATTTTTTTTTTTTCTTTAAAATCCCTGCATAGCAAAAGTAGTAACCATTCCAAGGAAAATCAACATAATACCACCTCAGGTCCCCCAAATTTGCAAATGCAAAATGCCAGGCACCTCTGCTTTGGGGGATCCTGAGAAGAGACTGGAGAAATAGGACATGATGCAGATATGAAATTGTCATCAGAGGAGACCAACAGAGAAGACAGAGTAACAGCATAAGCTGAAGGATTAGAGATAAGGAGTAGATCAAGAATATTGGGCATATTTCCAAGATAGTCAAGTAGGGTGTTGCACCAGATGCTTTAGGTCATGGAGGATAGCAGAGTTAAAAGGTTAGTTTACCAGGATGGTTAGTAGAATGAGAGGAAGGCCAAAGTTGGTGGTGAACATTGAAATCTCCCAGGATGGAGGTCTCACATAAAAGCATAGAGACAGAATGTGCTCCACTTTTGAAGCAAAATAGTCAAAAGAATGATTTCTTATAGTCGGAGGAGTTAGGAGAGAGGTACTCGTACACAGCATAAATAAGTTGAGTCAGAGAGTGACTCTAAAGTCAAAACCAGAAGGTGAAAAACTTGGAAAATTCAAGAGCATGGGCCCAAGTCTAGCAAGTCAAGATGTTGCACACATAGATGCAACATCCAGCTTTGGAACAAAAATGAGGATAGAGAAAGTAAAAGGGAACAGAAAAGGGGATACTCTCAGTTGCTACAGATAGTTGTGTTTTGTTTTGGTGAGGAAAAGATCAGCTTTAGTAGAGGAGAGCTGATGTTCTACAGACTGTAAATTGGATCTAAGACTCCAAATGTTGCAGGATGCTACTGCAGCTGCAGCAGCAGCAGTAGCAATAAAAATATAAAAAGTAATATCAGTAATATAAAAATATAAGCTATCAAAAAGTACGATTTTCCCTGGTAGTAGTACAATTAGTAAATTAGCCTCCTTCTTACTCACTTGAGACTCCTAATGGTGCTGAGTTCAGAATGAAGGAGGTCCTGTGTGGTGGAGATGAGGTCTAATGCTGCTGTGAATTCCTGTCTTGCCAACATTTCCTGTATAGTGGACTGCACCTCCCTTACAGCACTCATAACCTCCAGCTGCAGAACAAAAGACCATAACCACATCAGCATTTACCACTTGACTTTTTTTTCATACATATACAGTAAACACTAAGTAATAAATTAGTTTCTGTGGTCTATTACATTTTATTTATCCATTATTAGTTGCTCTGTGTTCGTATTTGATAGTAAAGGTGTAACATTAGAATGATATCAGAGGTGATTCAACATGTGCTTGCTTATACCACAACCTCATTCTGGTGATGCTGAATGACACTTACTGTGATAACACTGGAATCAGAATACCTGTCAGGATGTGATGGACTTCAGGTGTGTGTATATTCTGAGGTGCATTTACCATGTCAAGGTGTCAGAGTGCAACTTTGTGTTCAAAGGAATATTAGGAGTGAAGTATGAGATTAATCATTAAATTTTTAACTAGTGTCATCTGAGTTCCATAGGTTGTGAGGGATGTGTATGTGTACACAGTTTTGAATGTAGTGTGCAAAGGGGGACTGGTGTGCAACATGTTCCAGGAATGTCATGGTGTATATATTCCTGTGTTAGTGAAAGAAGTAACTGAGATATGAACACATGAACAAAGTGTGAAGGAGGTTGAGTAGCTGCACAGATTGATAGCAGGATTTGGTGATTTTGTATGGCATTAGAGTGTGTGTGAAAAATAGTGTTGTGCTTAGGATCATCACATGGGTATAAAGGAAAATCCTCAGTGGAAGTTGCAGAGATTATTCTTTTCTATTATTACTGATGAAGATTTTTGTTTTGAATATTAATGGCCCTGTGGGAAATGTGGCAGTGTAGTACTGCATTATGGAGTTCAAAGTTCATATCACTTATTTTGCAAAAACAACTGTAAATTATTAATTTCATACACTTCCTTAAGGAAGGGAGCAGGCCAGCAATTTATTGGCACCATATCACTGCATTGGTATGTGGTATGTACGTTGCTTCCCAAAGGTTTCCATAAATTAGAAGTGAAACAGTGCACATGAACAATCTATTAATAGTGGTATTCAGGATTCTGTCCTGTCACCCACTCTCTTTCTATTATTCATTAATGACCTTTTCAACCAAACTTCTTGCTCTATCCACTCATACGTTGATGATACCACCCTACATCTTTCCACGTCCTTTCAGAGATGACCAACCTTTCAGGAAGTCAACAGATCATGCAGGGACACCACAGAACACCTGACTTCTGATTATTCTAAGATTTCCGATTGGGGCAGAGAAAATCTAGTAGTTTTCAGTGCCTCAAAACTCAATTCCTCCATCTATCCTCGGTCTGTCCTTTACTCATAATCTTAACTGGAAACTTCACATCTCATATCTTGCTAAAACAGTTTCTATGAAGTTGGGCGTTCTGAGGCGTCTCCGACAGTTTTTCTTGCCCCTCCAACTGCTAACTCTGTACAAGGACCTTATCCATCCTTGTATGGAATACTCTTCTCATGTTTGGGATTCCACTCACACAGTTTTATTAGAGAGGGTGGAATCAAAAGCTTTTTGTCTCATCAACTCCCCTCCTCTGACTGACTATCTTCAGCCTCTTTCTCACTGCCAAAATGTTGCATCTCTTTCTATCTTTTATCACTATTTTCATGCGAACTGTTCTACTGATCCTGCTAACTGCATTCCTCCCCTACTCCTGTGGCATCGCTGCATTAGGATTTCTTCTTCCTCTCATCCTTATTCAGCCCAACTCTTTAATGCAAGAGTTAACCAGTTTTCTCAATCATTCATACCTTTCACTTGTAAAATCTGGAACTCTGTACCTGGTTCTGCATTTCCAGGTGGAATCAAAAGCTTTTTGTCTCATCAACTCCCCTCCTCTGACTGATTGTCTTCAACCTCTTTCTCACTGCCGAAATATTGCATCTCTTTTTATCTTTTAGCGCTACTTTCATGCTAACTGCTCTACTGATCTTGCTAACTGCATGCCTCCCCTCCTCCTGTGGCTCTGCTCCACAAGATTTTCTTCTTCCTCTCATCCCCATTCTGTCCAACTCTCTAATGAAAGAGTTAACCAGTATTCTAAATCATTCATACCTTTGACTGGTAAACTCTGGAACTCCCTACCTGCTTCCTACAACTTGACTTTTTTTAAACGAGAGGTGTCAAGACATTTGTCCCTGAATTTGGTCAGCTCATGTCTTTTACAGAACTGGCAACACAGTGGGCCTTTTATTTTCCATATTTAGTTGCCCATGGCCAGCATTCCCTCCTGCATAAAAAAAAAAAAAACAGTTCACTCTGTACCATTACTTCAGCTATTTTTGCCAGCCTGTACTACCAGGTATATATACAGTAGAGACTCAATACTCAAACTTAATTAATTCCAAATGGCTGTTCAAATATCAAAAAGTTTGACTATCGATACCTATAAATCAGGTAATTCATTCTATCTTAGCAAAACCTCGAATTTATAAAAATTTCAATGTATTTTCTTTTTATAATTTTGATTTGTACATGCCGTAAGTGAAGGCTGGTGATGGATAACTTGGAAGATGAGGGAAAAAGCGTGGGGAGGAGGAGGATGGTCGTAGGAGGACTAGTCACCATCCATGAAAACGTCTTTGTAATGTTTCTCCTGGTGGGATTCCTGTGAATCCACTAGTGGAGGGCTGTGGCTCACTAAAACTTGTACTCTCATCAGATTCCTTATTTTCATCACCAGTAAGCCTCTTTGGTGCCATCATAATTTTCTAAATGAAAAATTACCAATAGAATTCAGAAGAATGTTGTTTTTCTCAAGAGTGCAGCAGGATGCGCATGGGCATTTGGTATACCAGATAACCGGAAATACCGGTAATACGATATCAGAACAGGACAGTGGCAGGTGCGAGAATAACCACTATTAAGCCTTTGGTGTTAATTTAAGTTTATAATTGAAAAACTACAAACAGAATGCACAAGAATGTTATTCTGACGACCATGGCAGCATAACTTCACATCTCATCTCTTGCTAAAACAGCTTCTATGAAGTTAGGCATTCTGAGGCATCTCCACCAGTTTTTCTCAGCCCTCCAACTGCTAACTCTGTACAAGGACCTTATCTTCCCCTGTATGTAATACTCTTCGCATGTTTGGAGGAACTCCAGTCACAGTTTTACTAGATAGGGTAGAATCAAAAGCTATTCGTCTCATCAACTCCCCTTCTCTGACTGACTGTCTTCAGCCTCTTTCTCACCACCGAAATGTTGCATCTCTTTCTGCCTTTTATCACTATTTTCATGCTACCTGTTCTACTGATCTTGCTAACTGCATGCCTCCTTTCCTCTAATGGCCTCGCTGCACAAGGCTTTCTTCTTCCTCTCATCCCTATTTTGTCCAACTCTCTAACACAAGAGTTAACCTGTACAGCGTCAGCAGATCTGAGACTTTGTGATTTCACCAGTGCTGGCCACATTATGGATTTTTTTTTTTTTTTTGTTAAACCAGTCTTAAATGATGTGAAACAAATGAAAATGACAGTCATTCCTCCCAGAACTGAATGTATGTGGTATTAATTGGTGCGAGATGTTTTGAGCTAAGGTTAGCGACTTAGCAAAGCCTTATGTGACTAGTTTATTCGCTTCCTCGTTTCTCACCAGTCGATCCCCGAGTTAGACACATGCATAATATCATTCCTGAGTTGAAAGAAAAACAACATGTCATGTTTTGCTGTTTGGGAGTGTTTGTGGATAAAAATAGACACGAGATATCGCGAGGGAGTGTTGCCTTTAACGGTGCAAATATTTTCCGAGTAATATGTACTTGTTTTTCCTTATAACAAAGCGATTGGAAAATTCTTATTTATGTCATACAAAGTTTTCACTACCACAATATAAGTTACCAAAAACATCTGAAATGGTGAGAGTAAATAATGGAAATTACACTACATTCATATTAGCGGAGTTGAGGCGTCCGTTTACCACTACACTGAGCTGAAGGCAGCAGAAACTGCTAAAGTTCAGATATGTAATAAATGAATACAGGAAGCATTCATGTTAGCAGGGACGAGGAGGATGCATGAGCAATGTCTACAGTACATGATGGCAGTATAATGGTAGGTTTTAAGAACGCAATACCTCCGAAAACACGAGGAAGCTCGCCGATGTATCTCGTACGTCTCTGACGCCCGGTTCGCTCAGAGTAGCCGACGTATCTCGTACGTCTCTGACGCTGTACGGGTTAACCAGTACTCTTAATCATTCATACCTTCTTTCACTGATAAACTCTGGAACTTCCTCCCTGCATCTGTATCTCTGACTTCCTACGACTTGTATTTTTTAAGAGGGAGGTATTGAGGCATTTGCTCCCTAATTTTGGCTGACACTTTTCTTCTTTGTAGATAGCATGGACCAATTGGGCCTTTTTTTTATCTTTTCTTTTATCTTTGTCCTTGGCTGACCCTCTTCCTTACACACACAAAAAAAAAAAAAATAGAAATAACTAGCAGAGGAAAGAGAGGGAGAGGCCAGAGAGCATTTGTTTACAACTACATGTGTGGACATTCAACTATTTTTTTGAGTACTAAATCAAACTCTTGCGTTCGACTATTGAAAAGTTCTACTATTTAGACATTCAAGTATTGAATCTCCACTATATATATATATATATATATATATATATATATATATATATATATATATATATATATATACAGGCAACCCCCATTTAATGAAGGTTCACACGACGAAATTTCACTACAACGAAGGTTTCGTTTTACTACCATCTCGTTTAACGAACACTAAACTGGTTTTAACGAAGTTTTATCCAGGTAATTTTTTCCAAGTTTGAAAGCCCCGTCGTATCACGCAAGCCGACAAGCTTTTAAATACACCAGGAGCCACAAATACTAAGGCTTGCCTCAGGAGAAATCCTAGGACACCTGTAGAATCAAGATCAAGATCAAAATCAAGATCAAGCTTCGTGGACAACACACGCATCACTCACTCCCATAACAGCGTCAGCAGCAGCTCGTCTTCACTCGCTCAACTTACCACCGAAAGGCCCTGCAATGTTACCTAACGTTCCTAAGAAGACCAGGAAGTCTCTTACTCTCGAAGTGAAGCTGGATATTATTCACAGACACAAGAGAGGTGAGAAAACTATAGCATTGCTGGCCACCATCTTGACTCCATATACTGTCTCTACTATTTTCAAGTCAGCAGACTCTATCAAGAAGGCTGGTGAGACTGTATCTTCCTTGCAAGCTAAAAGAACCACCTGAACTCGTGACTCTACAGTGGATAAAATGGAAAGTCTTGTGGAAATGTGGTACATAAATTTTGTATGCGGTATGATGATGAGCCCTTTGTTTACATTCCACAGGTTGCCAGTTAGTGTCTTTCCCATTTCACTCTCCCTCCCTTCATAAATTTAAGATCATCAACATTATAAAGTTACGTACATACATACATTAGTGTACATTATAATGACTTGAATTAAATTTAACAGCCTAAATGTTAAAACTTCATAATTTTTACTTTCATTAAATCTTTCACTGTACTATGATGCACAAACGCTTTGCTTACTCTCAATGGAATTTCAAGTCAGGGGTTAAACTCGTTATAATCGGTTCGCTTAACGAAGTTTCGCTTAACGAGTGTTTTAGAACATAACCCTTCGTTAAGCGGGAGTTGCCTGTATATATATATATATATATATATATATATATATATATATATATATATATATATATATATATATATATATGCAACCCCCGTTTAACAAAGGGGTTCGTTCTAAAAACACTTCGTTAACCGAAACTTCGTTAAGCGAACCGATTATAACAAGTTTAACCCTGATTTGAACTTCCATTGAGAGTAAGCAAAGGAGAGTGCATCATAGTACAGTAAAAGGTTTAATGAAAGTAAGAATTATGAAGTTAAACATTTAGGTAGTTTAATTTAAGTCATTATAATGTACACTACTACACTACTAATGTACAACTATCTACTCGACATAACCTTCCAGACAACTATCCTCTCTTCTTCAATAACACTCAACTTCCCCTCTCCTCTACATTAAACACACTCGGTCTATCCTTCACTAAAAATCTAAACTGGAAATTTCACATCTCTACTCTTGCTAAATCAGCTTCCAAGAAGTTAGGTGTCCTGTGGCGTCTTCGTCCATTTTTCTCTCCCTCCCAGCTGCTTGCTATGTACAAAGGCCTCATCCGCCCATGTATGGAGTATGGCTCTCATGTCTGGGGGGGATCCACACACAGCTTTACTAAACAAGGTGGAATCTAAAGCTTTTCGTCTTATCAACTCTTCTCCTCTAACTGACTGTCTTGATTCTTTAAGTCACCGCCGCAATGTTGCATCTTTATCTGTCTTCTACCGCTGTTTTCATGCTGTCTGCTCTTCTGAACTTGCTAACTGCTTGCCTTCCCCCCTCCTGCGGCCTCGCTGCACAAGACTCTCTACTTCTTCTCATCCCTATTCTGTCCATCTTCCTAATGCAAGAGTTAACCAGTATCTTCACTCCTTCATTCCCTACACTGGTAAACTCTGGAACTCTCTACCTGTGTCTGTATTTCCACCTGCCTATGACTTAAACTCTTTCAAAAGAGGAGTGTCAAGACACCTCTTACGTTAACTGGACCCTCCTTTTAGATTTTTTTTGTTTTTTCTTTCTCCTACTTTCCTCTAAACAGGGCCTGGCAACCAGCGGGATTTTTTTTTTTTTTTCAAACACTGTTTTCCCTTGGCCAGTGCCCTTGTAATGTAAAAAAAAAAAAAAAAAAAAAAAAATGTATGTATGTAACTTCATAATGTTGATGATCTTAACTTTATGAAGGGAGGGAGAGTGAAACGGGAAAGACACTAACCGGCAACCTGTGGAATGTAAACAAAGTGCGCATCATTGTACTGCATACAAAACTTATGTACCACATTTCCACAAGGCTTTCCATTTTATCCATTGTAGAGTCAAGAGTTCAGGTGGTTCTTTTAGCTTGCAAGGAAGATACGGTCTCACCAGCCTCCTTAATAGAGTCTGCTGACTTGAAAATAGAGACAGTATAATATGGAGTCAAGATAGTGGCCAGCACTGCTATAGTTTTCTGGCCTCTCTCATGTCTGTGAATAATATCTAGCTTCATTTGGAGAGTAAGAGACTTCCTGGTCTTCTTACGAATAGGCCAACTGCAGGGCGTTTTGGTGGTAAGTTGAGCTAGGGAAGACAAGCTGCTGCTGAGGCTGTTATGTTTTGACTGGGGAGTGAGTGTTGCGCCTGTTGTCCACGAGAGGCTTGATCTTGATCTTGATCTTTATTCTATAGGTGTCCCAGGATTTTTCCTGAGGCAGGCCTTAGTACCAAAACCTCCTGGTCTATTCAAAAGCCTGTCAGCTTGCGTGATATGGTGGGGCTTTCAAATTTGGAAAAAAATTACCTGGATAAAACTTCGTTAAAGCAAGTTTGATGTTTGTTAAACGAGCAGATGGTAGTAAAATGAAACCTTCATTGTAGCGAAATTTCGTTGTGTGAATCTTCGTTAAACCAGGGTTGCCTGTATATATATATATATATATATATATATATATATATATATATATATATATATATATATATATTACGTCTGCTCCCCAGGGATTATGACGCTCCACAGGGTCCCCACTACTATATTTCACAGCAGCCGCAACACTCAGGTTCTTTCTGCTGAAAGTGTGCAAACTCAAACCAGACTGCCATCCCCCACGGCGTCACAGCTGCCCTGAGAGGTGACGAGACACTCCGCTCTCACTCGTAGCCTAATAAGGATTTGGTAATGACGCCAGCATGCACCAATCACTTCCCTGGGCCTTGCACACCCAGCCCCTAGTAGTAGACAAATAATACTACAGAAATAGAGGTCGGTAGCAGTGTTTAACTTCCCCCACTGCTAGGGAATCTCCTTAGCACTCCTTCTCCTCCTGACAGCAAACCAAGAAGAAATTATAGATAGTGTATAAGTTATGTGTTAAGGCCGAAGCCTTAATACTCCAGAGAGAAACCGCCCACAAGGACAATTCCACCCACTTCTCTACGGGAGTATTAATGCCTTTCCATGTCTTGTACTCAAGCTGTAAGTGCCCACAGACTGGGACAAGATGCGTGGTGTATAGTACTGTATTATTTAATGCAATAGATGCTTGCCAGCACCTGTCAAAACTGACTCTCCGTGCCTACATCTTACTACAAGACACGATGCATTTTCCACATCCGGTGGCATACACAAGCTCAGCTACTAATTCCGGGTGGCAACCAGCCACGCAGGGAGTCAAGATATGTGTAGCTAACAGGTCGTACAGACGATGACTGCACGACGACTGGATAACAGCACGAAGCTTCCCACCAAACAACCAGTGTTTGTGGCTAAGGCCACTATAATCAATATACTACAAGAAACTACACAAAACGATGGTGGTGGCACACAGCCGCCCACCAAACCACACTGGTGACCACAGCCACCTAAATACAACGAGCGGGACGATACAACATACTCGTACAGCGCCCCTCTGCGTCATCACTCAACACGGGGGATGAACGCAAAGCCTGGGAATATGCAGCCAAATCCACTACACTTTCCCCTGGAACAACAAACCCATTTCTTCACACTGTCACGGCCAAACCAGCAGCAAACCAGCTACTCCAAAAGAAGGGAAAAACTCCCAGACCGAGACTGTTGAGCATTCAGAACAGCCTAGCCACACGTCTCAACACTGTGCCAGGAAACCAAGAGCACGCGTGTCTAACTCTGCTAAAAGCTGGCTAGGTACTGCGCCACACCTGCCAGGCCCAGCGAGATCACGAGAACAAAGAAGGGGAGGGTGGCCGCGCTGCAGAATAGCCACAGGCTCGTAGCTGGGGCCGCCCCACAACACAAATTAGTAAGAAATTAAAGGAGGGAATAAGGTGGGGCCCTCACAAAAAAAAAAAAATATATATATATATATATATATATATATATATATATATATATATATATATATATATATATATATATATATATATATATATATATATATATATATATATATATATATATATATATATATATATATATATATATATATATATATATATATATATATATATATATATATATATATATATATATATATATATATATATATATATATATATATATATATATATATATATATATATATATATATATATATATATATATATATATATATATATATATATATATATATATATATATATATATATATATATATATATATTACTAAAAAAAAAAAAAAAAATATATATATATATATATATATATATATATATATATATATATATATATATATATATATATATATTAATAATTCACTATCACTCAGTGCCACGGAGTCAAGGTTATCCTCGTGGCATGAGCGTATATGAATACTAAGATATGATATCCATTATAGCAGTCAATAGTGGAGTGAAAACATAAACATCATGATGAAAGTAACACAAAAGCAAAAGGGTCACAAGAAGAAGAAGCGGCCGAGTGGCCACGAGTCTCCCGTTTCGTGTGTGACTCATCTCATCTCTGATTTATTTTTTGGTATTCCATGTAAGATTTCAATTTATGCATTACAAAACAATCCTTTCTTGGGGGCAAGGTTTGTAAAAGGCTAATAGAAATGTTGTTTTGTGAACACAAATGCATTACATAAGACAGTAACACCACCTGGAGAGGTGGTGTTCCCAGCAACCCCAGAGCAACCTGATAGCAACCTTGTCACCGTCCCTCCACGCGTTCATGGATGCCATTTCGCTGCAAAAGGTTGCTCTGATGCAGTTAAAGATTCTTGGATCGAGCTCTAGGAGCGCTAGAGACAGTGGCAAGGAGCCAGCCAATCACAGCGAAACTACCGCGTTCGGTCCCTCACCTGGCAAATTCAAACCCAGAAAATTCGCTAAAACGGATGTGGTTGTACGTTATGCGGATTTTTTTTATCTAAATTTATATAATACGTTAAACCGGAAATTCGTCAACCGAACGTTCGTTAAGCGAAGTATTACTGTGTGTATATATATATATATATATATATATATATATATACAGTAAGGTCTCGGTTTATGTCAGAGTTACGTTCCTGAAACATAACGTAAGTTGATTTTGTACGTAACTCGATTTTCCGTACATTTCAGAGCATATTATAGAGTTTTCAACCAATCATTGTTTATGGTCATGCAGGTAAGTTAAATGTTATATTGTTATATTATTTACAACTATGTAGGAATATGAAACACAAGCTTGTTTTTGTTGTTGATTAGGGCCACGAACGCAAAGGACTACAGGTTGCAGAGATGGGTGGACGCCTGAGGCCGCCAGGAGGGTGGGCAGGTCGAATGTTGTGACGCCCAGGGCGGACAGCTGGGAGCGTAGTGCAGTGTGGTGGAAGTAGAAGCGTGGGCAGCGGGACAGAAAATGCAATGGGAAAGGGCAATAGGGATCAGCAGACAGGCGCAGACGGTGCAAGTCAGCTACGAGTGTTGTGTGGCCCAGGCGAAGGTTCCGGAGTTGTTATTGTTGTGATGGGTGTGCGAGCCCTCAATGTTGTCAACCTCCCCGTTGTCATGGTAACGGGCTTCCCATTTTCTTCTTCCCTCACTCACACACAGCTGCTGCCTCCCTTCTCATGTCTTTTAATTATGTCCTCTTTTTCTTGTAGCATAATGGTTTTCCTTTTCTTAGCATCACTGCTGTCACTAAGAAATTTTCTCTTTGGTGACATTGAGCAAGATACTAAGAACTTGAGTCAGTAAACGCCAGGGGCGATGGTGTGGTGGAACTGAGGCAGGGTGTTATTGTATTCAAGCGTGAGGCAGGCGGTGTGGCGGGCAACCACCAACAATAACAATAAATCCCGCACTTAACGATTTATAAATTTTCAATTTTTTTAATCTTAAATTGCCTTATAGTGGACTGACGTAACTACGAATTTGACGTAACTCGAGACCGACGTAACCCGGGACTTTACTGTATATACATGTATATATATATATATATATATATATATATATATATATATATATATATATATATATATATATATATATAGGCAACCCCCCTTAACAAAAGGGTTACGTTCCTAAAACACTTCGTTAAGCGAAACTTCGTTAAGCGAACCGATTATAACAAGTTTAACCCCTGATTTGAACTTCCAGTGAGAGTAAGCAAAGCGAGAGTGCATCATAGTACAGTAAAAGGTTTAATGAAAGTTAAAATTATTAAGTTAAACATTTAGGTAGTATAATTTAAGTCATTATAATGTACACTAATGTATGTATGTACGTAACTTTATAATGTTGATGATCTTAACTTTATGAAAGGAGGGAGAGTGAAGCGGGAAATACACTAACCGGCAACCTGTGGAATGTAAACAAAGTGTGCATCATTGTACCGCATACAAAACTTATGTACCACATTTCCACAAGGTTTTCCATTTTATCCATTGTACAGTCACAAGTTCAGATGGTTCTTTTAGCTTTCAAGGAAAATGCTGTCTCACCAGCCTTCTTAATAAAGTCTGCTGACTTGAAAATATTAGACAGTAGATGGAGTCAAGATGGTGGCAAGCAATGTTATTAGTTTTCTTGCCTCTCTCTTGTCTGTGAATAATACCCAGCTTCAATTCGAGAGTAAGACACTTCCTTGTCTTCTTAGGAATGTTAGGCCACATTGCAGGACGTTTTGGTGGTAAGTTGAACTAGGGAAGATGAGCTTCTGGTGACGCTGTTATGTTTTGACTGGGGAGTGAGTGGTGCACGTGATCTTGATCTTGATCTTGATGCTACAGGTGACGCAGAATTTCGTCTGAGTCAGGCCTTTGTATCGGCAGTGCCTGTGTTGTCCATAACAAGCTTGATCTTGATCTTTATTCTACAGGTGTCTCAGGATTTCTCCTGAGGCAGACATTAGTACCAGCAGCTCCTGGTGTATTCAAAAGCCTGTCAGCTTGCATGATACGGTGGGGCTTTCAAATTTGGAAAAAAAAATTACCTAGATAAAACTTCGTTAAAGCGAGTTTGGTGTTCGTTAAACGAGATGGTAGTAAAATGAAACCTTCGTTGTAGCGAAATTTCGTTGTGTAAACCTTCGTTAAACGGGGGTTACCTGTAAATGAAATTTTGAACGACAACTTTTGCAAAGTGTTTACAAAGGAGGAACATTTTATGGGAGGAAGGCCTACGAAAATAAAGCAAATGCAGGACATCATGGTTACTAAGGAAGATGTAAGGAAAATTATAAGCAATCTGGATATTAATAAATCAATGGGGCCTGATGGCATATCTGGGAGGTTGCTAAATGAATGTAAGGATCAATTGTTGAACCCCGTATTTGATATTGTGGAAACCTCCATACGAACAGGATTAGTCCCGAAAGAGTGGAAAAGAGCTGACATTGTGCCTATATATAAGAATGGTAGTAGAATGGAACCGCTAAATTATAGACCAGTATCGTTGACTAGTATATTGTGCAAGGTATGTGAAGAAGTAATTAAAGCTAAGTGGAGTGAGTATCTAGAAAGTGAAAACATTCTGAGTGAAAGGCAGTTTGGTTTCAGAAAAGGAAGATCGTGCGTATCCAATTTATTATGTTTTTATTCAAGAGTGACTGACATACTACAACATAGAGAGGGATGGGTGGATGCTATCTACCTGGACTTGAGAAAGGCCTTTGATAAAGTACCACACAATAGACTGATGTGGAAACTAAAGATGATTGGAGGAGTAAATGATAAACTAGCAAAATGGATGGAAAATTACTTAATGGGAAGAGAAATGAGAACAGTGGTGAGAGGAAGGAAGTCTGAGTGGAAGAAGGTAACCAGTGGAGTTCCACAAGGGTCAGTGCTGGATCCCATCATGTTTTTGATTTATGTTAATGATATGCCAGTAGGAATTGACAGTTACATGAACATGTTTGCGGACAATACTAAAATTATGAGGAGAGTAAAGAATGTGGAAGATTGTAACAAGTTACAGGAAGATCTTGATAAAATATATGAGTGGAGTAAGGAGTGGCAGATGGAATTTAATATAGACAAGACCCATGTTATGAAAATGGGAAGAAGTAGATACAGACCAAACTGGGATTACAGGCTGGGTGATGAGAAAATTAAAGAGACCAATGAGGAGAAAGACTTAGGAGTAACCGTGCAAAACACCTTGTCACCGGAGAAACACATTAACAAGATTTTTGGGAAAACATACAACATGCTTCAAAATATTGGCCTTGCATTCCACTACCTAGATGAAGGAATGATGAAGAAGATATTATGTACCTTAATAAGACCCCAGTTAGAATATGCAGCATGTGTCTGGTCACCGCATATGAAGAAAAATGTAAAGAAGGTGGAAAGGGTACAGAGGCTGGCAACAAGGATGGTACCAGGACTCAGGGAGTTAGACTATGAGGAAAGACTGAGGAAGCTGGGGCTGACCACATTAGAAGAGAGAAGAACAAGAGGAGACATGATAACTATGTATAAATTGGTGAACAAGATTGACATACTGGACAGAGAGTTGATAAAGGTGACCACAAGTAATCATCTCCGAGGACATGGAAAAAGCTAATAAAGGACATCTGTCTAAATGACGTGAGAAATTACAGTTTCCGCATCGTAGCATTGATAAGTGGAATAAACTGAGCAGTGATGTCGTTGACGCGTGTGTGTCAATCAGATGAAAGAGAGATATGACAGGAATGGACAAGGAGACAAGACACAGAGAGCTTAGCTTGGGCCCTGTAATACACAAATAGGTAAATACACACAAATATACACAAATACACACACACACACACACACACACACACACACACACACACACACACACACACACACACACACACACACACACACACACACACACACATGCCTTTATCTCTTCATGTGAAGAGATGAAGGCTAAACTCATGGAAATGGAGATAAAAATATCCGAAGGGGACTTGAGGAAGGAGGAATGCCTTAATCTAATTGATACCAGGATGAAAGAAGTGAACCATGAACATCAGGAGATACAAAGATCGTTTAGGGAGATAGTAAAAAAGCAGAAAGAGGAAAATAAAGGGATTACACAGAGGGAAATGGTAAAAGCAATAAAGGAAAATGAGTATGTGGTGAGAGATATGGCTGAAAAGAAAAAATGTGTGAACATAATAGGATTGCAGGAGGAAACTAACAGGAACTGGCAAGATAGGACGGATAAGGAAAATGACAGGATTAAGTCTTTACTGAATAAGACCTCAGTAGACGAAGAGGGCCTATATGCTGAGGTAGAAGAAATTGTAAGATTAGGAGCTTTCGAGGAAGGCAAGAATAGACCATTAAAATTGAAATTAAAGTCTCAGGTGGCAGCTGAGGCCTTGCTGAGGATGGCTTGGAAACTTAAGTACTCTGAGGAAACTAAAACAATTTACATAAGAAGAAATATGTCACACGATGAACGAATGAAAATGAAAGAGCTTGTAACTGAAGTGAGAGAGAAGAATGACGAAAGAACAGAGGAGGAAAAGACCAAGTTTTTTTTGGAGGATGAGAAATGGGAGGCTAAAGAAGTGGTGGATAAAACAGACGGAATAGACATTACATGGAAGAAAGAGACTAGGAATGGAATACAAGTGACTTACATGAATATAGATGGATTTCTGTCTAAGAGGCTAGAATGTATGGATTACCTAAGAAATAATGAACCGGACATAATGTGTGTGGTGGAAACAAAGCTAAGGCCCGAAATAAAGCTAGATTGGTTTGTTGTAACACTACAAAGTATGGAGAATTGATAGAAAAAATAAAGGAGGTGGTGGTATAATGGTTCTTACTAAGGAAGATCTGATAGTGAAAGAGGTGAACTATAGTAAGAGAAATGAGGAAGTGATAAGTATGCTTATAACAGATGGTAAGAGGGACATTAATATTATAACACTATACATACCACCCAGAACCAGTGCTTGGGAATATGAACAGTATCAAATGGTGATGAGAAATACTCTAGACAGAATGAAGCAAGAACTCATCAGAAAGGATAGAGTGATGATAGTCAGGGACTTTAATTGTAAAGAAATAGTGTGGGAGGACTACGAAGTGGTGAACAGTGGTGAGTGGGCAGAGGAATTGTTAAATGTAGCAACAAATAACTTGATGACACAGTGGGTGAGATCACCAACAAGGTGCAGGGGACAAAATGTTGCAGCAAGGTTGGATTTGGTATTTACCAGGGGCATCTCTCTAAAAGAGGAAATTCAACATGAATGTCCCTTGGGGAAAAGCAATCATGATGTCCTAAGCTTTGAGCTGGAAACGGAATTAAGCACGTATAAGATTGTGGAACGCAAGGAGGAAAAATTAAATTATATCAGAGCGAATTATAACCATATAAGGGAGTTCTTTAATGAAATTGACTGGTCCATGGTATACCAGGAAAGGGATATGCAATTGTAATACGATAAATTTATGGATTTATATAACTCTGCTGTGGAAAAGTTTGTGCCATATCACAGAGAGAGGACTTTAAATAATAAACAGTGGTTTAATAGAATTTATGAAGAAGCAAAAAGGTACAAAGAAAAGGCATGGAAGAAATTTAAGAAAAACAGTGATGTATTATCAAGAGAAGTTTACAAAACAGCAAGGAATAGATATGTTGAAGTAAGAAGAACAGCACAGAAGGAATATGAACAGAGGGTGGTGGAAAACTGTGATAGTGACCCTAAAATGTTTTACAAATTCATAAATGGAAAACTGAATATAAGGGAAGCAATAGAAAAGGTAAAAAATGGGGAAGAAGTATATGAGGATGCTAGAGATATAGCTGAAATTTTGAACGATAACTTTTGCAAAGTGTTTACAAAGGAGGAGCATTTTATAGGAGAAAGGCCTACGGAAATAAAGCAAATGCAGGACATCATGGTTACTAAGGAAGATGTATGGAAAATTATAAGCAATAAGGATATTAAATCAATGGGGCCTGATGGCATATCTGGGAGGTTGCTAAAAGAATGTAAGGATCAATTGTTGAACCTCGTATTTGATATTGTGGAAACCTCCATACGAACAGGAATAGTCCCGAAAGAGTGGAAAAGACCTGACATTGTGCCTATATATAAGAATGGTAGAAGAATGGAACTGCTAAATTATAGACCAGTATCGTTGACTAGTATATTGTGCAAGGTATGTGAAGAAGTAATTAAAGCTAAGTGGAGTGAGTATCTAGAAAGTGAAAACATTCTGAGTGAAAGACAGTTTGCTTTCAGGAAAGGAAGATCGTGCGTATCCAATTTATTATGTTTTTATTCAAGAGTGACTAACATACTACAACATAGAGAGGGATGGGTGGATGCTATCTACCTGGACTTGAGAAAGGCCTTTGATAAAGTACCACACAATAGACTATTGTGGAAACTAAAGAAGATTGGAGGAGTAAATGATAAACTAGCAAAATGGATGGAAAATTATTTAGGGGAAGAGAAATGAGAACAGTGGTGAGAGGAAGGAAGTCCAAGTGGAAGAAGGTAACCAGTGGAGTTCCACAAGGGTCAGTGCTTGGTCCCATCATGTTTTTGATTTATGTTAATGATATGCCAGTAGGAATTGACAGTTACATGAACATGTTTGCGGACGATACTAAAATTATGAGGAGAGTAAAGAATGTGGAAGATTGTAACAAGTTACAGGAAGATCTTGATAAAATATATGAGTGGAGTAAAGAGTGGCAGATGGAATTTAATATAGACAAGACCCATGTTATATAAATGGGAAGAAGTAGATACAGACCAAACACGGATTACAGGCTGGGTGATGAGAAAATTAAAGAGACCAATGAGGAGAAAGACTTAGGAGTAACCGTGCAAAACACTTTGTCACCGGAGAAACGCATTAACAAGATATTTGGGAAAACATATAACATGCTTCAAAATATTGGCCTTGCATTCCACTACCTAGATGGAGGAATGATGAAGAAGATATTATGTACCTTAATAAGACCCCAGTTAGAATATGAAGGAGTGACTGGTCACCTCATATGAAGAAAAATGTGAAGGTGGAAAGGGTACAGAGGCTGGCAACAAGGATGGTATCAGGATTCAGGGAGTTAGACTATGAGGAAAGACTGAGGAAAATGGGGCTGACCACATTAGAAGAGAGAAGAACAAGAGGAGACATGATAACTATGTATAAATTGGTGAACAAGATTGACATACTGGACAGAGAGTTGATAAAGGTGACCATAAGTAATCATTTCCGGGGACATGGAAAAAAATTAATAAAAGACATCTGTCTAAATGACGTGAGAAAATACAGTTTCCCGCATTGTAGTATTGATAAGTGGAATAAACTGAGCAGTGATGTCGTTGACGCGGTGTGTGTCAATCAGATGAAAGAGAGATATGACAGAAGTGGACAAGGAGACAAGACACAGAGAGCTTAGCTAAGGCCCTGTAATACACAAATAGGTAAATACAGAATCAAACAAAAAACACAGAAACATACTGAGGATTGAGAAACAACACACAAAAACAAACTGGAGAGCGGATGTGCCTCCTTCAGAGTATGAAACAATGAAGAACTAGTACAAAAGGGCAACCAGAGCGAGTGAACGAGTGTACAGAGTGAACGTAGCCTGGTGGCGTGTACATAAGAGTGATCGGAGGTGTTGGAATCTCCACACTCCAAACGACAGCGCAGAATCCACACAAAGACCAGATAAATAGCAAACGATCCTACCACACACAAAAAGCTAAGGCCTGAGAGTGACCAAAAACATGCCAGGAAGAGTGAAATGAAATGGATAGACCAGTAAGAAATAAGTTACCAAATTCAAAATATGCCGATGAGGCCCAGGGAGCAAAACCAAAAGTAACCATTCAAAATATGAGTCCATCTTCAACAGGGGCAACAATGCAAGGAAGATTGGTAATGCTAGAAAAGAAATTTGAGGAGTTGGTGGAGGAATTAAAAGTTCAGAGGAGTGAGGAGGAGTAGGATAGAGAATTCTGCAAGGCTTTGAAGGAAAGAGTCAAGAGACTAAAGAAAAATGAAAAACGATTGGTGGATGAGAATGCACACTTGAGAGTGGAGGTTGAAAAATATAAGAGACGGTTGGAGGAGAAAATGGAGAAAGTCGTAAAGGAGAAAGATGACTTTAAGGAAATGATCAGTGAGCAAAGTGAAAGGTTTAAAGGGAGGGAACTGAAGAAAACACAATGGACTGAGTTGAGGGAAGCTGAGATGGTTGGATTACAAGAAATAATTAAAGATCAGTTGAATGAAGACAAAAAAAGAAAGGTCTAAGGAACTGGTTAAATAGCAGAAAAGAAGAAGAGTGTGTTAATATTTGGAAGGAAAGAACAAAATATAACATATAAGCCTAAGAGAATTAAAGAAGAATTAAAAACGGTAAGAGATCTGTTTAAAAATCTAAATGATGATGAAAAAAAAGACCTACAAGAAGTGGAAGAGATCCATAGACTGGGTCCATATAAGGAGGGAGTAAGGAGACCAATTAAAGTAGTACTGAAGTCACAACAATCTGCGGAGGACATTTCATATAGAACATCAAAATTAAGAGAAGTAAAAGGTTGTAAAGAGGTGTGCGTAAGAAAAAATAGAAATGAGGAAGAGGGGAGAAGATATAAGGAATTGTTGGAAGAAGCGAAAAGGAAAAATGATGAACGGTCTGAAGAGGAAAAAGAAAAGTTTTTTTGGAGTGTTATAAGAAAGAGAGTCAGAAAATGGTATGTGGAAAGAAGGAATGCGGAGGAACCCCGAGAGGAGCAGTGGGTGGACCGTAATGTATACTAATATAGATGGGATACTGTCAAGTAGATTAGAATTGCAAGACTATGTGATGGTGGAGAAGCCTGATATAGTGTGTTTGACTGAGACAAAATTACATGAAAAACAAAGATAAATTTGGATATTAAATATAATATATGGAGAAAGGATAGAGAGGGTAAAGGTGGAGAAGGAGTTATGATTATGACGAAGAAGGAGATAAATGTGGATAAGGTTTAGTATGGGAAGAACAACGCAGAAGTGATAAGCATAAGGTTAAAAAGTGATGGAAAAGAATTAATAATATGTACCTCCTAAAACAAATTCTTGGACATTAAGGGAATACGACAATATGATCAAGGATACTTTACAGAGTTTGGAAAGTGTATTAACTGGAAAAAGAAAGGTGATACTAGTAGAAGATTTTAATTGTAAAGAAGTGGATTCGGAAAATCTAGTAAGTGGTGTTGGAGAGGAAGCATGGGGAGAGAGATTCCTTAATCTAATGATAGAAAATATGATGGAACAGAGGGTGAAAGAAAATACTAGATATAAAGGAGATGATGAACCGGTTAGACTGGATTTGGTGTTAACACGAGAAGTGTACCTATATGGGGATATACAATATAAATGTCCATTGGGGAAGAGTGATTATGTGGTTATCGAAATGCAGATGGCAATAACACAGCGAAGGAGAGATGAGACATACAGGAGTGGTAGATTGAATTATAGAAAGATGGACACAGAAAATTTGAAAAATGATTTTTATAAAATATTATAAAGAAGGAGTTATGAAATTTGTACCAAAGTATAAACCGAGAGAGGAAGGAAGAAAGAATTAGTTTAATGCAACTAAAGAAAAGAGAGATGTGGCTTGGAAAAGATGGAAAAAGAGGAGAAATATACTAAATAAGGAGAATTATAGAGTGGCGAGAAATTAGTATGTGAGAGTAAGGAGGGAGGAAGAAAGAAAATTTGAAAAAGATATTGTAGACAAGAGTAAGGAACATTCAAAATTATTTTACAGGTTCATAAATGGTAAACTTAAAAAGAGAGTCCATTGAAAGATTAAAAGGAGAGCAAGGGATAGTAGATGACCCTAAGAATATCGCAGAATTGCTAAATAATAGGTTTCAACAAGTATTTACTAAAGAAACAATGTTTGTAAAGCCTCAAAATGTAGAAGGAAATGTGCACATGGATGACATTGAGATACCTAAAAGGAGTTATATAAAATGTTGGAGGAACTTAAAGATGATAAAGCGATGGGACCAGATGAAGTTTCAGACAAATTATTGAAGGAATGTAGAGAAGAATTCATAGATCCATTATATGATATTATAAGGTGTTCATTAGAAACAGGGGAAGTACCGGTAGAGTGGAAAAGAGCTGAAGTGGTGCCCATTTATAAGGGAGGCAGTAAGGAAGAGCCTCTTAACTATAGACCTCTGTCTTTAACAAGTGTGGTCGGTAAGATTTGTGAGAGGGTGATATTGGATACGGTTCCTGGAGGATCATAAGTTATTATCGGATCATCAATTTGGCTTTAGAAAAGGGAGGTCATGTGTAACAAATCTACTGAGCTTTTATTCGAGAGTGGTTGACAAAATACAAGAGAGAGAGGGATGGATGGACTGTGTATATTTGGATTTAAAGAAAGCTTTTGACAAGGTACCTCACATGAGACTGCTATGGAAATTAGAGATTTATGGAGGACTGAAGGGAAAAGAGTTAAAGTGGATGGAAAACTACTTGAGATGGAGGGAGATGAGAACGGTAATAAGGGATACAAAGTCGGACTGGTTGGTGGTGGAGAGTGGAGTCCCACAAGGTTCAGTGCTGGCACCAATACTTTTCCTTGTCTATATTAATGATATGTCAGAGGGAGTAAACAGTTATATTAATTTGTTTGCGGATGATGCGAAGTTGTGTAGGTGTGTGAAGAGTGAAGAAGATTGTGAAATTTTACAGGCAGATCTGGATAGGTTTTGGAAGTGGAGCAAGAGGTGGGAGATGGAACTTAATCTGAGCAAAAGTCATGTAATGGAGATGGGGAAGAGTGGAAGATGGCCAAGAGGGTCATATAAGATGGGTGAAGAAGTAGTATTGAAAAAGGTGGAAAAGGAAAAGGATTTGGGAGTGATAATACAAGACCATGGGCAGTTTGAGGCTCATATTGACAAGATGTTTGGAGAAACATATAATTTGATTAGAAATATTGGATTAGCTTTTCAATATATGGATAAAGATATGATGAAGAAATTAATTAGTTCGGTAATTAGACCAAGATTGGAATATGCTGGGGTGGTTTGGTCCCCTTATAAAAAGAAGCATATAAGGAAGTTGGAGAGATTGCAGAGAATGGCAACAAAAATGGTTCCGGAATTGGCAGAAATGACCTATGAGGAGAGATTAAAAAAAATGAATTTGCTTACCTTGGAACAAAGAAGAGAAAGAGGGGATTTAATACAGGTTTGTAAACTGCTAAACGGTTTGGATGAAGTGGATAATTATCAAATGATGTTGAGAGAAGAAAATTTAAACCGAACTACGAGATCACATAGTAAAAAGATAGCCAAGGGAATATGCTTGAAGGATGTGAAGAAATATAGTTTCCCACAGAGATGTGTAGAGATGTGGAATAGTTTGAGTGAAGAGGTGGTGTCACCAAGGAGTGTGCACAGTTTTAAAGGAAAGTTGGATGTGTGTAGATATGGAGACGGGGCCACACGAGTATGATACACAGGCCCTGTAAAATTACAACTAGGTGAATACAACTAGGTGAATACACACACACACACACACACACATACAAAGCTCAATCAAACATACCCAATACGTAAAAAACATCCGTACAGAGGATTCGTGACGGATACACACACACACACACACACACACACACTGATAAAGTTCTATCATACATATATATGGACAAAACATCTGTACAGAAGACTCGTATCATGTAGGATATGCAGAAACATGCACACACACACACACACACACACAGATTGCGAACTACTCCAGGAAGACTTGGACAGAATATGGAAATGGAGCTGTACATGGCAAATGGAGTTCAACACGACAAAATGCAAGAAATTAGAGTTTGGCAAGAGTGAAAGAAGAATCAGGAGTATGTACAAGATAGGAAATGAAGACATAAAAACCAGTCATGAAGAAAAAGACCTTGGGGTGACAATTACCAATGACCTATCGCCAGAGAGACATATAAACAAAATAATTGGAGAAGTATTGAACTTATTGAGGAACATAAGAGTGGCGTTCGTATATTTAGATGAAGAAATGATGAAGAAAATAATTACTGCAATGATAAGACCGAGGCTTGAATATGCAACAATACAGTGGGCTCCGAACTTAAAGAAACACATAAGGAAACTAGAGAAAGTACAGAGGGCTGCAACAAAATGGTGCCTGACTTAAGAGATTTGACTTATGAAGACAGACTGAAAAGAATGCAACTTCCGACCCTGGAAAACAGAAGAGAAAGGGGAGACCTGATAGCAATATACAGAGTGATGATTGGCATGGAAAAATGGATAGGGAAGATCTGTGTATGTGGAATGAAAGAATGTCAAGAGGGCATGGGAAAAACTAAAATGGCCACTTATAGGAGAGATGTGAAAAATATAGCTTCCCTCATAGAAGGGTGGAAGCATGGAATAGTTTAGACGTGGAAGTGATCAACGCAAGGAATATTCATGATTTTAAGAAAAAGCTGGACATTAGTAGATATGGAGACGGGACAGTACGAGCATAGCTCTTTTCCCGTATGTTACAATTAGGTAAATACAATTAGGTAAATACACACACACACACACACACATGTGTCCGTTAATGTCCTACTGTCTCTTAATGTTGAAAGTGAGGGATATGGAGAGTGTTCCCTGAGAGGGGAATGTGGACGGTGATCATTCTGGCCGTAATCAGCTGACAATAACAAAAATGGCGTCCAGGCAAACTAGAGACTTTGAAGGTTTTATTACTACGCCAAAAGGACTGCAGAAACTTGACATGGATGCAAGAATCCAGGCACTGGAAAATAAGTTCCTAAACATTTTGTCAATAGAAGAAAAACTGGATAGAGTTCTGGCCGAGAATGATTCGTTTAAAAAAGAGATCTATTTGTTAACGCTAGCGAATAAAGAGCTATTGAAGGAAAAAGTAGAGATGGAGAAAGAAAACCAACAACTAAGGAAACAATGTGAAGAGATGAAGGTTAACTCATGGAAATGGAGATAAAAATATTCGAAGGGGACTTGAAAAAAGAGGAATGTCTTAATCTAATTGATACCAGGATGAAAGAAGTGAACCATGAACATCAGGAGGTACAAAGGTCATTTAGGGAGATAGTAAAAAAGCAGGAAGAGGAAAATAAAGGGATTACGCAGAGGGAAATGGTAAAGGCACTAAAGGAAAATGAGTATGTGGTGAGATATTGCTGAAAAGAAAAATGTGATCATAATAGGATTGCGGGAGGAAACTAACAGGAACTGGCAGGACAGGAGGGATAAGGAAAATGACAGGATTAAGTCTACTGAACAAGATCTCTGTGGAAGAAGAGGACCTATATGCTGAGGTAGAAGAAAGTGTGAGATTGGGAGCTTTTGAGGAAGGCAAGAATAGACCATTAAAATTGAAATTAAAGTCTCAGGTGGCAGCGGAGGCCTTGTTGAGGAGGGCTTGGAAACTTAAGGACTCTGAGGAAACCCAAACAATTTACATAAGAAGAAATATGTCACAAGATGAGAGAATGAAAATGAAGGAGCTTGTAACTGAAGTGAAAGAGAGGAATGACGAAAGAACAGAGGAGGAAAAGACCAAGTTTTTGGAGGATGAGAAATGGGAGGCTAAAGAAGTGGTGGATAAAACAGACGGAATAGGCATTACATGGAAGAATGAGACTAGGAATGGAATAAAAGTGACTTACACGAACATAGATGGATTTCTGTCTAAGAGGCTAGAATGTATGGATTACCTAAGAAATAACGAACCGGACATAATGTGTGTAGTGGAAACAAAGCTAAGGCCCGAAATAAAGCTAGACTGGTTTGTTGTAAAACACTACAAAGTATGGAGAAATGATAGAAAAATAAAGGAGGTGGTGGTATAATGGTTCTTACTAAGGAAGATCTGATAGTGAAGGAGGTGAACTATAGTAAGAGAAATGAGGAAGTGATAAGTATGCTTATAACAGATGGCAAGAGGGACATTAATATTATAACAGTATACATACCACCCAGAACCAGTGCTTGGGAATATGAACAGTACCAAATGGTGATGAGAAATACTCTAGACAGAATGAAGCAAGAACTCATCAGAAAGGATAGAGTGATGATAGTTGGAGACTTTAATTGCAAAGAAATAGTGTGGGAAGACTACGAAGTGGTGAATGGTGGTGAGTGGGCAGAAGAATTGTTAAAGGTAGCAACAAATAACTTGATGACACAGTGGGTGAGATCACCAACAAGGTGCAGGGGACAAGATGTTGCAGCAAGGTTGGATTTGGTATTTACCAGGGAATCTCTAAAAGAGGAAATTGAACATGAATGTCCCTTGGGAAAAGCGATCATGATGTCCTAAGCTTTGAGCTGGATACAGAATTAAGCACGAATAAGATTGTGGAACGCAGGGAGGAAAAATTAAATTATACTAGGGCAAATTATAACCATATAAGGGAGTTCTTTAATGAAATTGACTGGTCCGTGGTATACCAGGAAAGAGATATGCAATTGAAATACGATAAATTTATGGATTTGTATAACTCTGCTGTGAAAAGTTTGTGCCATATTACAGAAAGAGGACTTTAAATAATAAACAGTGGTTTAATAGAAATTGTGAAGAAGCAAAAAAGAACAAAGAAAAGGCATGGAAGAAACTTAAGAAAAACAGTGATGTATTATCAAGGGAAGGCTACAAAACAGCAAGGAATAGATATGTTGAAGTAAGGAGAACAGCACAGAAGGAATATGAACAGAGGGTGGTGGAAAACTGTGATAGTGACCCAAAAATGTTTTACAAATTCATAAATGGAAAACTAAATAAAAGGGAGGCAATAGAAAAGGTAAAAAATGGGGAAGAAGTATATGAAGATGCTGGAGATATAGCTGAAATTTTGAACGACAACTTTTGCAAAGTGTTTACAAAGGAGGAGCATTTTATGGGAGGAAGGCCTACGGAAATAAAGCAAATGCAGGACATCATGGTTACTAAGGAAGATGTAAGGAAAATTATAAGCAATCTGGATATTAATAAATCAATGGGGCCTGATGGCATATCTGGGAGGTTGCTAAATGAATGTAAGGATCAATTGTTGAACCCCGTATTTGATATTGTGGAAACCTCCATACGAACAGGATTAGTCCCGAAAGAGTGGAAAAGAGCTGACATTGTGCCTATATATAAGAATGGTAGTAGAATGGAACCGCTAAATTATAGACCAGTATCGTTGACTAGTATATTGTGCAAGGTATGTGAAGAAGTAATTAAAGCTAAGTGGAGTGAGTATCTAGAAAGTGAAAACATTCTGAGTGAAAGGCAGTTTGGTTTCAGAAAAGGAAGATCGTGTGTATCCAATTTATTATGTTTTTATTCAAGAGTGACTGACATACTACAACATAGAGAGGGATGGGTGGATGCTATCTACCTGGACTTGAGAAAGGCCTTTGATAAAGTACCACACAATAGACTGATGTGGAAACTAAAGATGATTGGAGGAGTAAATGATAAACTAGCAAAATGGATGGAAAATTACTTAATGGGAAGAGAAATGAGAACAGTGGTGAGAGGAAGGAAGTCCGAGTGGAAGAAGGTAACCAGTGGAGTTCCACAAGGGTCAGTGCTGGGTCCCATCATGTTTTTGATTTATGTTAATGATATGCCAGTAGGAATTGACAGTTACATGAACATGTTTGCGGACGATACTAAAATTATGAGGAGAGTAAAGAATGTGGAAGATTGTAACAAGTTACAGGAAGATCTTGATAAAATATATGAGTGGAGTAAAGAGTGGCAGATGGAATTTAATATAGACAAGACCCATGTTATGAAAATGGGAAGAAGTAGATACAGACCAAACAGGGATTACAGGCTGGGTGATGAGAAAATTAAAGAGACCAATGAGGAGAAAGACTTAGGAGTAACTGCAAAACACTTTGTCACCGGAGAAACACATTAACAAGATTTTTTGGAAAACATACAACATGCTTCAAAATATTGGCCTTGCATTCCACTACCTAGATGAAGGAATGATGAAGATATTATGTACCTTAATAAGACCCCAGTTAGAATATGCAGCATGTGTCTGGTCACCGCATATGAAGAAAAATGTGAAGAAGGTAGAAAGGGTACAGAGGCTGGCAACAAGGATGGTACCAGGACTCAGGGAGTTAGACTATGAGGAAAGACTGAGGAAGCTGGGGCTGACCACATTAGAAGAGAGAAGAACAAGAGGAGACATGATAACTATGTATAAATTGGTGAACAAGATTGACATACTGGATAGAGAGTTGATAAAGGTGACCACAAGTAATCATCTCCGAGGACATGGAAAAAGCTAATAAAGGACATCTGTCTAAATGACGTGAGAAAATACAGTTTCCGCATCGTAGCATTGATAAGTGGAATAAACTGAGCAGTCATGTCGTTGACGCGTGTGTGTCAATCAGATGAAAGAGAGATATGACAGGAATGGACAAGGAAACAGGACACAGAGAGCTTAGCTCGGGCCCTGTAATACACAAATAGGTAAATACAAATACGTAAATACATTTATATATATATATATATATATATATATAGAGAGAGAGAGAGAGAGAGAGAGAGAGAGAGAGAGAGAGAGAGAGAGAGAGAGAGAGAAAGAGAGGAGAGAGCTTGGTACCACTCAGCTCCCAACCCGGACCATACAGTGCACACGACGTGTCACTAGTTCCCCGCACTTTTCAAAGCCCACGAAGTTTTGTAGGCCTATTTCTTGCTCTATTTATTTATTTACAGATTCAAAACTTTGGTATTACTGCATTTTGGATGTTTGCCATTCATGGCATACAATTCAAAATATATTTTTTCTGACATGGGAATGTTTATATTTTAGGCACACCAAAGCATTCAGCAGTTAGGAATTAGCAGTTTAAGGGTTACTAAAAAAGAAGTTAGATATAAATAAAGTACTGATTTAGTCTAGGTTAGTGTTTTTTAAAAGTTATAGTGATGTTTTGGGGGTTCTAGGCTGGAGGTTGGTTCCTAACCCCCCTAATTCTTAAGTATCCTATAGGAAAAATTGCTTTACGATTCGAATAAACACTGATTTGACTGATGAAAAGCTGCCCTAACTCTGTTGAATTGCGAGAATCCCCTGTATATATATATATATATATATATATATATATATATATATATATATATATATATATATAAATATATATATATATATATATGGGCAACCCCCGTTTAACGAAGGTTCACACAACGAAATTTCGCTACAACGAAGGTTTCATTTTATTACCATCTGCTCGTTTAACGAACACCAAACTTGCTTTAACGAAGTTTGATCCAGATAATTTTTTGCAAGTTTGAAAGCCCTGCCGTATCATGCAAGCCGACAAGCTCTTGAATACACCAGGAGCCACAAATACTAAGGCCTGTCTCAGGAAAAATCCTGGGACGCCTGTAGAATCAAGATCAAGATCAAGATCAAGCCTCTCTTGGACAACACACACCACTCACTCCCACAACAGCGTCAGCAGCAGCTCATCTTCACTCGCCCAACTTACCACCAAAACGCCCTGCAATGTGGCCTAGTGTTCCTAAGAAAACCAGGAAGTCTCTTACTCTCGAAGTGAAGCTGGATATTATTCACAGACACAAGAGAGGCGAGAAAACTATAGCATTGCTGGCCACCATCTTGACTCCATATACTGTCTCTACTATTTTCAAGGCAGCACACTATTAACCCCTTCAATACGGTGACGCCTATGTGGGCGTCATGAAGCCCCAGTAGCAAATACGGTGACGCCTACGTAGACGTCATATCTCTTTTCTGAGCTTTCTTCATTTCAGTTGTCCCATATAGTGTGTTGGATACCAACTACACACGCCGTATGCTGTCCTTGAAATCCTAGTGCTCCTCCCACCATCCTTGTCTCCACCAATCACTAAAGATAAGCTACATGCGTCCCGCCTTGTGTCTAAAATTACCCAATGGCGTAGACTGTTCCCATCTCTCTCTCTCTCTCTCTCTCTCTCTCTCTCTCTCTCTCTCTCTCTCTCTCTCCATTCCTCCTCCCCATCTCCTTTCCTCCCTCCCCATCTCCTTCCTCCCTCCCCTCTCCTCTCGAAGATAAGTTACATCGTCCCGCCTTGTAACATTCTGTGAAAACACACACACACACACACACACAAATACAAAACAACAAATTTTCTAATCTCTCTCTCTCTCTCTCTCTCTCTCTCTCTCTCTCTCTCTCTCTCTCTCATTTCCTCTCCTTCCCTTCCTCCCCCTCTTCCTCTCGAAAGATAAGCTACATGCGTCCCGCTTGTGTCTAAAATATTAGCAAATGTTACACTCTCTCTCTCTCTCTTTTTCTCCGAAGAGAGATGCGTCCACTTTCCTCTTCGAAGGCGATATAGTGACTAAAAAATAGCAGCATAATACACAAAGACGACAAGCATGCACGAGTTTCCCGCGCTCGGGCGCGCAGCACTTCCACCCGTATATCATACAGGCCGGCTTTTTTATCCGGCGCGAAGGGGTTAAGAAGGCTGGTGAGACTGTATCTTCCTTGCAAGCTAAAAGAACCACCTGAACTCGTGACTCTACAATGGATAAAATGGAAAGCCTTGGGGAAATGTGGTACAGAAGCTCCCCAACTTACAAACATAATGGGGACCGAGAGGCCGTTCGTAACTCCATTTGTTCGTATATCCAAAGTCGGGTCTCCATTGCCTTTTTTCCCATTGTTTTAAAGTTTTGTTTACATTAAGAATACCTGTATATAAATCCCAATAAGTACGACATACCTTATACAGTACCTGTAATATGTAATGCTTTTAATATTATTTGATGGTGATTCATACAACTTTAATGTAGAAACATACTTTATTTAAAAAGAAAATATATTGTAGTGGTGACTGGCTGGCGAACCGATCGATAAGATGGCGTGTGGTCAGCTGGGCAGGAAAACACAACCAGGGCCGTCACACAACACGAAGCCTATCCGTTAGACTGGGGGATGACACCATACCATACTGAGAAAAATCGATAAACATGGATAGATTAACATGGCGTCAATCAATGGGGGTTGAACAGGTGCCTATAAATCTGGGATGACTAAGCGTCTGTATATCGGGGTCAAACAGCTGACATGGTTACCGGTAGGTTACAGACTCGCATTTAGGTTACACATTTTAACGTTAGGGCTATGTCAGTTACATACATGAAAGCATTTCACATGAAATATGAAACAGAAAACGTTGCATGCTTGAAATATAAATGAGGAAACTCGTAAGATTTACCTTGTTCACTTGGATTTGTTGGGGGAAGTGGCGGGCGAGGAACAGGGTGACGAGATGGTGGAGGGGTCGTCAGCATCGCTGTCAGCGTCAGGCGTGTGGGTAGAGGATGAAGATGGCACTGGCTCATGGGTAGATGGCACTGACTGAGGAGTGGATGGTACTGTTGCCTCACGTTTATCTACCCGTTTGAAGAACCGATGGAGCGACGACTGGCTCACAGCCTTCTTTTTTTCCTCGTATATGACGCGGTAGCATTTCAGTGCATCATGAACAGCTGCTGACACCTTGGCATGTCGTTCTTCATTTGGGTCCTGTTCTTAAAAATTTGCCAAGGCTGCCTCTATGGATGCAAAAGCTTCTGCCATCTTTTTTGTTTGGAAATGTTTTGGTGGCATTTCCATTTCTTCCTCCTCTGCCTCTTCTACCTCCTTCCTCTGCTTCTCCAATTCTCGAAGTTCATCATTAGATAGCTCCTTGTCATGGTCATCAAAGAACTCTGTGAAGTCCTGCTCCTCCAGCTCTAGCTCCAGTTTCTCACTCATGGAGATTAAATTGTCAACAACCTCCTCCTGGTCCTCCTGAATATTTTCAAACCCAGTGAAATCATGAACAACCTGAGGGCAGAGCTTTTTCCATACGGCATTCATACAGGTGGTTGTAATTTCCCATCAGGAGGTATTAATGTTTTTTATGGCATTGTAGATGTTATATGACTTCCAAAATTCGCTCAGTCATATCATTTTCACCTCTAAAGTTATAGCCTGACGTTTCTTGGCACTTCCACTGGCTTCACCGTTTATTTTTCGCTTCACACCCGACATTTTTGATGGAATGATGCACAGGTAAAGCGAATTATGGCACAAAAATTGGCAGTACACGAGGACACAGTGAACAGATGCTTTCGTGTTTATGACGGGTGCCTGGAGGGTAGGGGAGTGATTCGCACAGCTGAGTGAGCTCGGCAGCGCCACGGAGTGGCAGACTCATTAACTATATTTGCGTGCAGGAAATTTGAAGTTTCCTAGCATCTTTCAAACAATTTTTTGGACTTAAGTATTTAAAAGATTTGTTCGTATGTATGGAATGTTCGCAAGTCGAATGTTCGTAAGTAGGGGAGTTTCTGTACATAAGTTTTGTATGCGGTACAATGATGCGCCCTTTGTTTACATTCCACAGGCTGCCGGTTAGTGTCTTTCCTGTTTCACTCTTCCTCTCTTCATAAATTTAAGATCAACAACATTATAAAGTTACGTACATACATACATTAGTGTACATTACAATGACTTAAATTTAATTTAACTGCCTAAATGTTAAACATCATAATCTTTACTTTCATTAAACCTTTCACTGTACTCGTACTATGATGCACTCTCGCTTTGCTTACTCTCAATGGAAGTTCAAGTCAGGGGTTAAACTTGTTATAATCGGTTCGCTTAACGATGTTTCGCTTAACGAAGTGTTTTTTTAGGTATGTAACCCCTTCGTTAAGAGGAAGTTGCCTGTATATATATATATATATATATATATATATATATATATATATATATATATATATATATATATATATATACTGTCATACCTCACCTAACACGACAGTTAGGTTCCTGAGCTCATCGTGCACGGCAAGATTTGTGTTGGGTGAATAATAGGCCCTATGGGAAAATAGGGGTTAGGTTCCCAGATCCTCCCAAAAAACACTTTTTTACCAGAAAGACTGAAAAAAAACAATAAATGAATTACCAAACACACATTTTATTTAACAACAGTACTAGTACCTTATTCAGTTTATTTGCTGGTTGGAGAGGGCTTGAAATACGAAACGATGGGCCTCTGACTGGCAGATGCTTTCATATGGTGTAAGGTCTCCTTGTAGGGCACAAGAAGCTCCTCAACACCCATCTTGAACTTAATGCTCCTCTCCAAGATGGGATCTATTTCAGTGAAGAGGGATGTTGCATCTTCCATGACTTTCAACAAATTACGAAGTCTTGATGGTGAAGACAGGCTTGATCTCTTCATCATCATCAAGATCCTCATCATCAGCACCTCCTCTTACCTCTTCTTCCTCCAGCTGCAACAACTCTTAAAGTGAAGGCTCATCATTATGTGAGTCAATCACATGATCCACATCTTCCTCAGTCATGTCATCAAAGCCTTCTCCCCAAATTGTGTGGGGCAAGTCCAAGATGCTTGGGAGGGGAGGTTGCGTGCATCCGCCATGACCAGTGGGAAATTCAAACGGAGACCAAATCGTGCAATCACAAGTCAAAGTCGTGCTCGGCGAATTCGTGTTCAGTGAGGCATGACAGTGTATATGTATATATATATATATATATATATATATATATATATATATATATATATATATATATATATATACAGTAAGGTCTCGGTTTACGTCAGAGTTACGTTCCTGAAACGTGACGTAAGTCGATTTTGCACGTAACTCGAGTTTCCGAACATTTCAAAGCATATTATCGAGTTTTCAACCAATCATTGTTTATGGTCATTCAGGTAAGTTAAAGGTTATATTGTCATATTATTTACAACTATGTAGGAATATGAAACACAAGCTTGTTTTTGTTGTTGATTAGGGCCACGAATGCGAAGGACTGCAGGTTGCTGAGAGGGGTGGACGCCTGAGGCCGCCAGGAGGGTGGGCAGGTCGAATGTTGTGACGCCCACAGGGCGGACAGCTGGGAGCGTAGTGCAGTGCGGTGGGAGTAGAAGCGTGGGCAGCGGCGCAGGAAATGCAATAGGAAAGGGCAATAGGGATCAGCAGAAAGGCGCAGACGGTGCAAGTCAGCTACGAGTGTCGTGTGGCCCAGGCGAAGGCTCCGAAGTTGTTATTGTTGTGATGGGTGTGCGAGCCCTCAAGGTCGTCAACCTCCCCATTGTCATGGTAATGGGCTTCCCATTTTCTTCTTCCCTCCCTCACACACAGTTGCTGCCTCCCTTCTCATGTCTTTTAATTATGTCCTCTTTTTCTTGTAGCATAATGGTTTTCCTTTTCTTAGCATCACTGCAGTCACTTAGAAGTTTTCTCTTTGGTGCCATTGAGCAAGATACTAAGAACTTGAGTCAGTAAACGCAGAAGTAGGATAACACTCTTGCCAGGGGCGATGGTGTGGTGGAACTGAGGCAGGGTGTTATTGTATTCAAGCGTGAGGCAGGCGGTGTGGCGGGCAACCACCAACAATAACAATAAATCCCGCACTTTACGATTTATAAATTTTTTTTTTTTAATCTTAAATTGCCTTATAGTGGACTGACGTAACTACGAGTTTGACGTAACTCGAGACCGACGTAACCCGGGACTTTACTTATATATATATATATATATATATATATATATATATATATATATATATATATATATATATATATATATATATACAGGCAACCCCCGTTAAACGAAGGGGTTACATTCCTAAAAAACACTTCGTTAAGCGAAACTTCGTTAAACGAACCGATTATAACAAGTTTAACCCCTGATTTGAACTTCCATTGAGAGAAAGCAAAGTGAGAGTGCATCATAGTACAGTGAAAGATTTAATGAAAGTAAAAATTATGAAGTTAAACATTTAGGTAGTTTAATTTAAGCCATTATAATGTACACTAATGTATGTATGTACGTAACTTTATAATGTTGATGATCTTAACTTTATGAAGGGAGAGAGAGTGAAACGGGAAAGACACTAACCGGCAACCTGTGGAATGTAAACAAAGGGCGCATCAGGGTACCACATACAAAACTTATGTACCACATTTCCACAAGGCTTTCCATTTTATCCATTGTAGAGTCACGAGTTCAGGTGGTTCTTTTAGCTTTCAAGGAAGATACGGTCTCACCAGCCTTCTTAATAGAGTCTGCTGACTTGAAAATAGTAGACAGTAGATGGAGTCAAGATGGTGGCCAGCAATGTTATTAGTTTTCTTGCCTCCCTCGTGTCTGTGAATAATTCCCAGCTTCACTTCGAGAGTAAGACACTTCCTGGTCTTCTTAGGAACGTTAGGCCACCTTACAGGGCATTTTGGTGGTAAGTTGAACTAGGGAGAATTAGCTGCTGGTGACGCCGTTATGTTTTGACTGGGGAGTGAGTGGTGCGCGTGATTTTGATCTTGATCTTGATGCTACAGGTGACGCAGAATTTCTTCTGAGTCAGGCCTTTGTATCGGCAGTGCCTGTGTTGTCCACGAGAGGCTTGATCTTGATCTTTATTCTACAGATGTCTCAGGATTACTCCTGAGGCAGGCCTTAGTACCAGCAGCTCCTGATGTATTCAAAAGCCTGTTAGCTTGCATGATACGGTGGGGCTTTCAAATTTGGAAAAAAATTACCTGGATAAAACTTCGTTAAAGCGAGTTTGGTGTTCGTTAAACGAGCAGATGGTAGTAAAATGAAACCTTCGTTGTAGCGAAATTTCATTGTGTGAACCTTCGTTAAACGGGGGTTGCCTGTATATATATACAGTGGTACTTCGACATATGAATTTAATTCGTATATCAAATAAATTTTACCCATAGAAATTAATGGAAATAGAATTAATTTGTTCTTGTGATATGGATTTACCCCCCCAAAAAATTAACATGCTTTAAATACCAACCAAATATAGGTTTAATATAAGATAAATACAATGTCTATTGTATGCATGATATAAATTTGCCCCAAATAACAACTTAACCTGCAAAACTCGGGACACATCGATAAACGTTAATCATGCAAGACTTGGGGCATGTCGATAGACGTTTAGGCTTTTTACAGCTATATTTTGGCTATTTTCTTCCCATTTTCTTTGCTTGTGAGCTGCCAACACTCATCAGGAGTAAACATATGCTCTATATCACTGTGTCACCAACATTGGACGATGGGAGTGACAGTGATTTCACTGTGTCTGATCCCGCCACCTCTCCTGCACGCCTTACTTCTATACCTCGGGTCTCTCGCCATGTTACGGGGAGACAACTTTTGAATGAGAGTGGTATCAGAACAGGAGAGAGAGAGAGAGAGAGAGAGAGATAAGATACAAGAAGCCCGTTTTCTATCGCTCTAGCCAAGGCCACTGGGGGTTCAACGGCCTTGGCTTGGCCATGTAAACAGATGATACTACCTCATTCAACCTGTGATATTTTGGTAACCATGACATCTAGAGACTTCTGGGTTTTTGCATTGCAAATAGGAAGAGTTGCTTGTGGGCAGAACATCATTTGTTCTCACTCGTTTATTGAATTTCTAAGTATAATCAGTATGTGAATACAGGTTATTTTGTGTTTCTTGCCAAACTTTTACTTTTGGGACTTAAGAAAAAATACACACTGCTGAGGAGCACAGACACATACATGCACAAAGGATGAACAACGATACACAACGTGGGCTGAATGTTCGGGTGGATGCGGGTAGTCGAGTGATCGCTGTGCCACCTACCGATGGCTATTCGTATCTCAAAAATATCTTCATATTTCAATGCATAAATTATAGGAAATTTTTCGTCATATATAAAAAAATTTTATGTTGGGGCGATCGTATCTAGAAGTATTACTGTGTGTGTGTATATATATATATATATATATATATATATATATATATATATATATATATATATATATATATATATATATATATATATATATATATATATATACTGTATATGGAGCTCTAATGTATTATTGCCTTATATTTTGTTTTACTTCTTGAGGTGCAGATTAGATTTTTCAGACATGCTTTATTAGTTTGGGTATGGTACTAGAGGTGCAGAGGTACCAGACCTAGGAATAAAATTTTAGGCACCAAAGTACAGGTACAGTAATACTCTGCTTAACGAACGTTCATCTAACAAATTTCCGGTTTAACGTACTATATAAAGTTAGACCAAAAAGTCCACATAACGTACAACCACATCCGTTTTAGTGAATTTTCTGGGTTTGAATTTGCCAGGTGAGGGACCGAACACGGCAGCTTCACTGTGATTGGCTGGCTCCCCGCCTCTATCTCTAGCGCTCCTGGAGCTGAATCCAAGATTCTTTAACGTCAGAGCAACCTCCTGCCGCGAAATGGCTTCCATGAACGCTTGGAGGAACGGTGACAAGGTTGCTATCAGGTTGCTTTGATGTTGCTGGGAACACCACCTCTGGAGGTGGTGTTATTGTCTTACATATGCATTTATGTTCACAAAACATTTCTATTAGCTTTTTACAAACCTTGCCTCCAAGAAAGGATTGTTTTGTAATGCATAAAGTGAAATCTTACATGGAATACCAAAAAATAAAGCAGAGATAAGATTGGCCACAGACGAAGCGAAGACTCACGGAGATTCGGCCGCTTCTTCTTCTTGTGACCCTTTTAGCTTGCTGTTGCTTTCACCACGATATTAAATTTATGTTTCCACTCCTCTATTGCCTGCTATAATGGATATCATATCATAGTATTCATATACGTTCATGCCATGAGGATAACCTCAACTCTGTGTCACTGAGTGATACTGAATTACTAATGAAATATCGCGATATTTCATAAGTAATTCACTATCACTCAGTGACACAGAGTCGAGGTTATCCTCATAGCATGAGCGTATATGAATACTATGATATGATATCCATTATAGCAGGCAATAGAGGAGTGGAAACAAATTTAATACTGGGGTGAAAGACAACAAGCAGGCTAAAAGGGTCACAATAAGAAGAAGCGGCCGAGTCACCGTGAGTCTCCGCCTCCTCTATAGCCGATCTTATCTCTGCTTTATTTTTTGGTATTCCATGTAAGATTTCACTTTATGCATTACAAAACGATCCTTTCTTGGGGGCAAGGTTTGTAAAAAGCTAATAGAAAAATATATAATTATTTTTAACCCCTGTGGCATGTTGGGGACCAGCCCAGAACGCATCCCCCCTATTTCTATTATTTCCTATGGGAAAATTACATCCACTTAACAAATTTCTACTCTACGAACAGCTTTGACATCCCCTATCTTGTTCGTTAAGCGGAGTATTCCTGTACAGACTATCTGCGTTTCAAGGTCCAAAGGAGTGGTACCGAACTACCCGATATCCAGTATCGCACCCAGCTCTGGTAATAAGTTAATGAATTGATCTTAAGATTAGAGGGGGTGTGTGATATAAATAGAGATAATGATTGGATGAAAGAGTGAATGGTTCAACTAATCACCAACTACTGGCTGAGAAAGGTTGGGGTATTGATAAGAATGGCATACTCTGTAATAAGTAGAAACAACAACGTTCCTCCACAAATACCGTAGTTTATTACTATAGAATATTTTATTGATACAAAAGCTAAAAACATAATACCTAAAACAATCTAAAATATTTAAAAACATAAAATGATGACTAAAATTTTGCATCTAGACGGTTGTTCAAATGGAATGCCCGTCACTAGGTGGCAGGACTGAGCAATCAAGCATGAGCATTTCGTTTGAAACGATCATGTTTTTGGCTTTTGTACCAATAAAATATCTTATAGTAATAAACTACATTTTTGTGTAGGTACAATATTCTTCCTATTTATCATAGAGTGTCAGTATGTGTACTACCCGTGAGTAGCAGTTTCTGGTTTTTACCTTGTCTTATTAGAATAACAAGTAAACACAGCCCTTAGGCCAAGCAAACCAGGAACTGAGAAACAATACCAATCCCATGTTAAGAGGTGGACACAATTTTGTGATCAACAAGACATTGATCCCCTTAATCCCACTGTAGGTGATATTGTAAATTTTTTTATCTGTTACTTTTCACAGAGGTGTGGGCTATGAATGTGTGATCACAGTCAGAGCTGCTCTCTCCTCACTGGGGATAGTCATCAATGGTTGCAGAGCAGGAAACCATCCACTTGTCAAAAGGTTTCTATGAGGGGTAATCAACTTGAGACCACCAAAATCCAGGTATACAGAGACCTGGGATGTTATGCCAGTGCTACAAAAATTGAGGAGTATGAGCCCATTACACACTCTTTCCTTAAAAGAGCTGACACTAAAGTTAGTTACGTTAATGGCACTTACACAAGCAGCCAGGGTGCAAACTTAGCATTTATTAATTCTTAAGGATATTAAGTAATATTAAGCAATGCAGGCCAAAATTTAATGTTCAGTTTATTAAGTTTCAAACCTATGAAAGAGATCAAAGTTTGTGTGTATATGAAACTATGCAAATGTATCTCGAACAGACTGAACATTTGAGAAGTGAGCTTGCACAGGAAGACAGGAAACTACTTATCAGTTTTATTAAGCCACACAAAAGTGTATCCAAAGACAAAATTGCAAGGTGGATCAAGAAGGTTCTTAATATATCTGAAATGGACATTACAAAATATACAGTTGGCAGTGTCCGCCCAGTTGTAGCATTGAAAGCCAAGATTATAGCTGTTCCAATAACCCACATCATGGCAAAGGCCGGATGGTCACAGGAGTCCACTTTTGTCAAACAGTATGACAACATCATAACCCAAAGCAACAATCAATTCCAAGAAGTGGTATTACAATTGGCAATGCATAAGGTACCACATAATGATTCTGATGTCATTAGTTTACAATTTGGTTTAATAAATATTATTCATACACTTGCAAGTTTTATTTAACCAGCAGAAATAAAGATTAATGAATATGATAAACCACTAAACACAAAAATAGATAAATTTAAGATACGACAGCCATATGGCTTTAAACCTCATAGGAAAGTGTACTTAAGGAGAAAAGTGACTTGCTAAAGTAAAATTTACAAAGTACATGAGACTTATCATTGGTTAAATGAAATGTGCTTCTAATTTTACAAAGCAAATCACATCTGCTGAAGAGAGCTTTCACATGCCCTCCTCTCTCACCCTTGGGAAAAAAGATATTCATTGTCATAAACAACAAAATTTTTGTCCTGTGGTTGGTCGTACACTTTAAAGTCTGGTGGCGCGGGGTGACATGACGTATCTCATGTGAAAGCTCACCTTCAGCAGACGTGAATTGCTTCGCAAAATTGGAAGCACATTTCAACTAACCTATGGTAAGCCTCGTGTACTTTATCAATTTTTTTCCATAGGTGGATGCCCAAAAACCTTTGCTGCTGCTCTATTGCAGTGTTCCTTGGCATTATCTACCACTTGTAGTTTGTAGGAGATTGTGTAGCTCGATCTTTTTCTTCCTGCTGCCATAATGGTCAGGATGTAGATGTGTTTTGTTATGATCATGAACTTGCTATTACTCCATACCATCAGATGGCATCGAGTCAGTGTGCTAATCAGGTGATATTTATAAACATGCGTCACAGCCTCACAGATTAGATTGCTTTATTTTTATGATAATTTGTTTTTAAAGAAATAATACTGGTAATAATAATAATAATACCAGCAATAAAATAATGATACATGCAGTTAGGGTAGGTAGAAGTACTGATCATAAGCTGGGTTAGTGAGCATAAAGGAGCCTACAGGAGGTCTCAACTTAGCATATTAGACACAGGATGATTTTATGGGACAAAATTTTGGGGAAAAGATTTTATTTTTTATTCATTTTTTATGGCATGGCTTATAGTGCCTATAGGTAAACTTGAATAGTATGTATGGGAAGCACTGTTCAGCTTCCATCCATTAATGGCGCAGGCAATTTTATTTATAATGGTACCCATATCGGGGCCAATATCCCCACCCAAGAGCAACTTTGGTGTAACCACGTAGAACCTGGGTATGATGGTGACATGTAGGTAACTTTAAACAACTCAACAAATGGCAAAGTGGTGGGATTCAAACCTACATGTGAACTCTGCCTGATCCCATGCTCAACACCATATCCACCATCAAATATGCTGTCAAATACAGCATGTACAAAGATTATACCTAATTATCTTTACCACTTTAACATGAGGACACATTTTGCATCCTTGGAGCAGTCATGACATATCCAAGGACACGCATACTGTGTCATGGCTGCGTTCTGCTAAGATGAAATGTATTTTTTTCCTGGATACTGAATGATATCATTCAGAATGTAGGTTGTATATGATACAGTGGCTTATTTGACTTTCATCACTACTACAATGGTGTATGATTCACTTCCACCAGGATAAGTAACGATGTGCGCTGTTGGCAATATTAAAATTTATTTTCTATTGAACCAATAGATTAGTTTACCATAAAAATAAACAAAACTTTCTGTTGTTTGTCATCTTCAGAAAATGGCCTTGAGAAAGCAGACTGTAATATTTTTTCTCTAAAATTTGCATGGGTTTATTTCATAATGAATGTACAGAGAGAGAGAGAGAGAGAGAGAGAGAGAGAGAGAGAGAGAGAGAGAGAGAGAGAGAGAGAGAGAGAGAGAGAGAGAGAGAGAGAGAGAGAGAGAGAGAGAGAGAGAGAGAGAGAGAGAGAGAGAGAGAGAGAGAGAGAGAGAGAGAGAGAGAGAGAGAGAGAGAGCTGCCTCTGAGTTATGTATCTCCCACGATCTCACAGCCTGGAAACGGTGCCAGGAATCATTTTCTATTTCCCGGAATGAAGAGATTAATTTCATTACTTTATTATTGTGTTTATCTATATTTATGTAATGTATTTTATTATTCTATGCAAAAATTGTATTTAGATATGACATTTCATGATTTTCCTGAAGGTCTTGGAACGCAATACTATTTTTTATATTCATTCTAAAATCTGCTATCTGATCGTTCACCTTACAAGTGAATTTCAAAGAACCAATTACGATCATATATGGAGGAATACTTATAACTAGCTTCCTGAACACCATAGCAATTGATAAAACTTAAAAGACATGAAGAAAATTATTGATATAATAATTAAAGCAGAATGATTCGAACAAAAGTGCTTGATTATGTCCTAGGTAGCAAGACAAATGATGCAATTTCTGTAGCTGAGAAAAAAAAAAAAATCCTCAATCTAGAGATGGTATTAGACAGGTTATCCAAACAAGTTAGTTGGCTATCCATAGGAACATTGAGAATAAATGTTAATGTTGACACCAAACAAGCTGTAAAGGAGTTCAAAACCAAAATTTTCTATTATATATTTTCCAAAACTTAATCCCTTTAGAATCTTAGAAAAAAACTAGCTTCCTTTCCTCATCAATACCTTTTTGCAGGCAGTGAAAATGTTCTCTCTTCTCCTTGGTAATGCCAGAAGCTTCACAGGCTCCAGAACAGCTTCTTGGTGGAGTGAAGAAATTCCACTTCTGAAATGTACAGAAACTAGAATAGTTACTAGTATCACACTTATTTAAAGCAACATAGAACTCTATCCCTCATTGTGCCGACAAAAAGTTGACATGTCAGCACAGACCCATTGGAGAGAGCTTAGGTACATGACGTTTATGAGCACTGCTGAGCCAACTGATAGCATTAAACTGAGAGATAGTGATGGAATTTGTTAACTGTCCCACCATAATCCATGCTGATGACCAAGTATTACATATTATACCTAAATCCTTAACCCCATGCTTAATGAAGGCAAGAAATTAACTGGTACATCTGAATAGTCCTACAGGTCTCTTAAGGATTTCATTATGATAAACCTTAAGTCAGTCATCTTAAATGATGATCACAGTTTGTTACAGCAAAAGAAAGTAGATAAATCTGAGAGCCCAACACTTCATAGCTTTAAGATATGAGTACAATCAAATTTTCCAAGTATTAATTTAAATCCTAGTACTGACAATTATATTATAATTAAGAAACAGTGGCTAATGTAGTAGTAGTTCTTGACATGAAACCTATTCTGCCAAAGCCCTTATATACCCTAATCTCTGTATTCCCTGCAAAATTCAGTTACTAGAATATGAACAGACTACAGAGTATGTTTGATAGGAGTGAAGTAGCAAGGATGAGAAATGGTTATAGGAATGTCTAGTTGTGTATATGAGTGAGTGCAGGTCATTCAATTAAACATAGGTAAGGCAAGATAGGTAAAATTTTGTAGAGAATGCTATGAGTGAGGTAAGGTACAAAAGTACAGTATCATTATCACCTAAGAGTAGATACAGCAGCATGGTTGAGCTTGAGCTGTTCCATCTGGGCATTGAGGTAGGTCATGGTATCAAAGAAGGCTGATGACTTGCGAGCAATCTGGCAGCTCATGTCTAACTCCACAGCCTCCAGGTGGTGGAAGAGCTGTAGATGATTGGGAAAAAAAAAAGTAAGGTCATGTGATGAGCTGATGTTCCTTCTTCAACTCCATAAGCAGCTACATAAAACTAAGTAAATATGTGTATTTACCTAATTGTATATTACATGGTTCAAATGGGCCTCATACTGACCTGTCTCTATATCTACATTTATTCAACTTTTCCTTAAATTTGTGCACACTTTATGCTCTTACAATCTCTTCACTCAATCCACTCCAGATTCCACAGTCCTATGTGGAAAAACTAAACTTCTTAATGTTCCTCAGACAGTGACTTTTCATGATCTTCTCGGAATGTCCTCTTCCTCTATCTCCATTTTCTGTCAGTAATACCAAGTCTTGTCTATCTATCTATATTTTCTATATGGTTTCCTAACTTAAACATCTTAATTAGATGTCCTCTTTTCCATCTATCCTTCAAAGTTGGTAGCTCCATTCCCTTCAGTCTTTCTTCAGAGGGAAGATCCTTTACTTCTGGTACCATCTTTGAAGCAGTCCTTTGGATTCTTTCTAGTTTCTTGTTGTCTTTCTACTTGTATGATGGCCATGCCACTGCTGCATATTCTACTCTAGGTCTTATCATAATGGTAATTATTATTTTTTTCATACTCTTATACATGTAATTGAACACCACTCTGATGTTAGTTAGTGTCTCGTATGTTAAAGCAATTTTATCTATTTATTTTTTTTTTAATGTAGGAGGGACAGCTGGCCAAGGGCACCAAAACATGAAAAAAAAGGCCTACTATGTTGCCAGTTCCCTAAAAGTCATAGGAGTTGACCAAAACTCAGGGACAAATGTCTCAACACCTCTCTCTTAAGAGAAGTTAAGTCAAAGGAAGATGGAAATACAGAAGTAGGAAGGGAATTCCAGAGTTTACCAGTGAAATGCATGAATGATTGAGAGCACTGGTTAACTCTTGCATTAGGAAGTAGGACAGAATAAGGAAAAAAAGGAAGAAAAAGCCTTGTGCAGCATGGCTGCAGGAAGAGGGGATGCATGCAGTTAGCAAGATCAGTTGAGCAATTAACATGAAAACAGAGATAAAAGATAGAAAGAGATGCAATATTCCGGCAGTGAGAAAGTGGCTGAAAACAGTCAGTCAGAGGACGGGAGTTGATGAGATGAAAAGCTTTTAATTCCACCTTATCTGCAAGATAAGGTGGAATGCAAGATGTGTGAAAGAGTAATAAAGAAACAATGGATTAAGTTTCTTGAAGACAACAAATTATTATCAAATAGCCAATTTGGTTTTAGAAAAGGTCAGTCATGTGTAAAAGAATTTTTGAGTTTTTACTCTAGAATAGTTGATAAAGTACAAGAGAGAGAGGGATGGATTGACTGTATTTATTTAGATTTAAAAAAGGCGTTTGATAAAGTGCCACATGAAAGATTACTATGGAAGTTAGAGGAGAAGGGTGGCTTAAAAGGACGCACATTGAGATGGATGGAAAATTACTTGATGGGGAGAGAAACAGTAGTTAAAGATATGAAGTCCAAGTGGAGAGCAGTAGACAGCGGAGTGCCACAGGGGTCAGTATTGGCACCAATATTTTTTCTCGTATATATAAACGACATGCCAGAAGGAGTGAACAGCTACATAAATCTGGTTGCGGACGATGCGAAACTGTGCAGAGTCATAAAACAAAAAGAGGATTGTGAAGTACTGCAGGAAGACTTAAACAAGATCTGGAAATGGAGTAAAAAATGGGAGATGGAATTCAATGTGGACAAAAGCCATGTCATGGAAATGGGAAAAAGTGAAAGACGACCAGTGGGAATCTATAAGATGGGAGATGTAGTAGAACTAGAAAAAGTAAAGAAGGAAAAGGACTTGGGAGTGACGATGGAAGAAAACAATCAACCGGTAAGCCATATTGATAGAAATTTCAGAGACATATAATTTGCTAAGGAATATTGGATTAGCATTTCACTATATTGACAAAGAAATGATGAAGAAATTGATAAGTACTAAAATAAGACCCAGAAGACTACAGAAAATGGCTACAAGAATGGTTCCAAAATTTAAAGGGATGACATATGAGGAGAGACTAAAAGCTATGGATCTACCAACCCTGGAACAGAGAAGAGAGAAAGGGGATCTGATACAAGTTTATAAATTGATTAACGGAATGGATCAAGTGGATAATGAGAAACTAATCCTGAAAAAAGAATATGACATTAGAAGCACAAGATTGAATAGTAAGAAACTGAGGAAGGAAGATGTCTGAGAGATGTTAAAAAATAGTTTCCCGCAAAGATGTCTTGTGACTTGGAACAGTTTGAGTGAGGAAGTGGTGTCAGCAACGAGTGTGCATAGTTTTAAAGAGAAATTGGATAAGTGTAGATATGGAGATGGGGCCACACGAGCATAAAGCCCAGGCCCTGTAAAACTACAACTAGGTAAATACAACTAGGTAAATACACACGAGACGTGGTCGAGGAAGGACGCAGTACCGTCACTCCCGAGAATCAGCTGATCTTCACTACCTATTTGTTTTGGGTTTCCAGTGGCCTGGGCGAGTAGTGTACACTCGTTTTTTCATGAATACAGTGTTACAAAATCATGAGTAAGGAAGAGATTCCATCTAAATGCAGGTATGAGACACGGGAAAGAATGAAAGATGATGATGACTATCTTGGTGAAGGAGAAAGTGCATTTGAAGGCTTTGATACGACACATACTTCGCTATTTAATAGAGTGTTGACTATTGAACGAAAATTAGATAAATGGATAAAGGAGAGTATAGGAATGAAAGAGAATGAAGAACAGGAAAAAGAGCTCCAGAAATTGAAAGAAAGGATAAAAAGAGTGGAAGAAAATAAAACTAGGCTAAGAACGGGAAATGAAGAATTAAAAAAGGAAGTAGCTAACTACAAGAAATTGATGGAAGAAGGACTCAGTAAAGCCAAGAAAGAAAAAGAGAAGCTGAAAGATCTAGTTAACAAAGAAGAGGAAAGAGTACAAGAAGTGATTAAAAAAAGAAGTACAGGTATGGAGAATCCAAGATAAGAAAGACAAGGAATCATTTCAGGGAGTATTTCAAGAACAGTTAAAAGAAAGAGATGAAATTATGACAAACAAAATTATAGGAGTCCTGAAGAAAAAAAGAAAATCTAGTAAGAGAAATTGCAGAAAAAAAATATAATTATTTTTGGCCTGAAAGAAAAAAATATTAAATATAGACCAAGAAGGGAAAAGGACGAAATGAAATCAGTAAAAGACCTACTAAAACATCTAAATGATGAGGATAGACAGAACTTAGAAGAAGAAGTAGAAGAAATCCACAGGATGGGACCATATCAAGAAGGAACAGTGAGACCAATTAAGATATTACTAAAATCACAAGCAGCAGCAGAAGAAGTACTATTTAGAAAAACAAAACTCAGAGAAACAGAAGGTTGCAAAGATACATATAAAGAAATATAGAAACGAGGAGGAAAGGAAGAGACACAATGAATTGGTGGCAGAACCAAAGAAAAAAATAATGAAAGGTCAGAGTAGGAAAAGAAGGCATTTTTTTGGAGAATTATAAGAGATAGGATAAGGAAATGGTATATAAAAGAGAAGGAAGAGAAAAAAATGGAGCAAGTTTAACTAAAAATTATAAGAACAAGAGATTAAAAATTATGTATACGAACATAGATGGGGCTTTATCAAGTAAATTAGAATTAAGAGATTACATAAAGAAAGAACAACCTGATATTGTATGCCTGGTGGAAACTAAGTTAAATGAGGCAATAAAAATACACATAGATAAAAGGTATAATATATGTATGGAGAAGAGACAGAGTGAGTAAAAGAGGAGGAGGAGTCATGATGATGTTAATGAAAGAGATGGTGGTAAATCAAGTGGAGATTGAGGAAGGAAAATTAGAAATACTGTATATCAAGATACATATTAATAAAAAGGAATTAACAATCATTGGAACATATGTGCCACCAAAAACAAATTCATAGACCAAACAAGAATATAAAGACATGATAGATGACACAATAAGGAGTCTTACAAGAATCATTAAAGAAAGGAGAAAAGTTATATTAGTAGGAGATTTCAACTGTAAGAAGGTGGACTGGGAAAATTATGAAAGTGGTATGGGGGAAGAAGACTGGGGAGATAGATTCCTGAAGCTAATGATAGATATGATGGTCCAAAAAGTAAAGGAAAACACAAGATTTAGAGGAAACGATGAGCCAGCGAGATTGGATCTAGTTTTTATAAGGGATATACAAATGAATGATGATATAAGATATAAGTACCCATTGGGAAAGAGTGACCATGTAATATTAGAAATGGATATAAAAGAAAGAAAGGAAGATAGAGACGAATCACACAAAGGAGACCAATTAAATTACAGAAAGGCTGATATTGATAACCTCAAGAGCTATTTTAAAAATGTAAACTGGGAGGAGATGGAAAACTCAGAGACAGTACAAGAGAAGTATAACTTATTTTAGGAAATATACAAAACAGGAGTCAAGGAATATGTCCAAAAATATAGACCTAAAGAACAAGGAAAGAAAGATTGGTTTAATGCAAGGTGTGCTAGGGCAAAGGAGAAAAGAGATGGAGCATGGAAAAGGTGGAGAAGAAACAGAAATCCAGAAAATAAGGAAAGCTTCAAAACAGCAAGAAACGCATATGTTAAGGTGAGAAGGGAAGAAGAAAGGAACTATGAAAAGGACATTGTCGAAAAATGTAAGGAACAACCGAAACTGTTCTACAGATTCATAAATGGAAAAATAAGGCAAAAAGAAACAATAGAAAGGTTAAAAGGAGAGAACGGGATGGTAGAAGACCCAAAAAGTATGGCAGAACTGTTAAATAGTAAATTTCAGGTGGTCTTTAATAAGGAATCCAAATTTGAAAGGCCACAGGGAAATAGAGAGACTGTCCATATGAAAGAGATTAAAGTAATCAAGCTTGAAATAAAAGACTTGATGACGAAATTAGATGAAGAGAAGGCAATAGGATAGGATGAAGTCTCAGGCTGAATATCAAAAGAATGTAGAGAAGAACTAGCAAGTCCTATATACAACATCATAAAATGCTCAATAGAAAATGGGACAGTACCAGTAGAATGGAAAAGAGCTGAGGTGGTTCCCATATATAAGAGTGGAAGGAAGGAAGAACATTTAAATTACAGACCAGTATCATTAACTAGTGTAATATGCAAGATATGTGAAAGAGTAATAAAGAAACAATGGATTGAGTTTCTTGAAGACAACAAATTATTATCAAATAGCCAATTTGGTTTTAGAAAAGGTTGGTCGTGTGTAACAAATTTATTGTTTCTACTCTAGAATAGTTGATAAATATGAATGTCTAATTGGCGAGTCAGTTGGTCAAACCTTGAGGATTGAGTATTAACTGAGTTCGAATTGGCGATAATTCGAACTGAGAATGGTCGAATCAAGAGGATCCCTTGTATTGTCCAAAAGAGTTTGCTTGGCCACACCATACTCCTCACAAACACTTGCAACTCTAGCTTCATTTTCAAATTTTTTTATCAATTTTAGCTTTCATGTCACAGCTAGGGCCACTCACTTATGCCTAACACCTTTGGAAGACATAATTAGAAGTTCTTAAGTACTAGAAAAATGCAGAAACTTGCTCACTGATAGCAGACAATACACAGTGTTCACTAGTGTTGGCTGGACTTGCTTACAACCACCTGCCACAGTGGCACCTCCATCTATCTGTCGTTTCTGGAAGTGTGCAAGGCACACATTGTTTGAATTCATTTGTTGGCTGTTTGGACTCCAATAACTAAATTATTACCTGGACACTGTCTGGATTGACCGAAATCCAGATAAATGAGGATCAAGTGTAGCTTAGCATATGTAGCATAATACACACAACAGTCAAGAGTTTACTATACATATATACTCTTTGTTTATGAGTATGAATGTTTCATTTACAACTTCATTACAGTGGAGCCTAAGTTACTAAATGTCTCCCCTTTTTTGCTATTTTTTCTTAATCAAAATTCTGAACTAATAATTTATTTGATTGCTCCACCATAATTTGCTTCTTAAATAAAGTTACTTAATTTTAAATACAAACAGACAAGGCAAAAGCTCCCACTTATTAATCATTTACCGTTTCTACAAATATTGCCTCCATTTTTATCCATTTGGAGGAGGCACACATTGGTTAAGAAAGTAATTCAATCTTCAAAATCAGGTAAATATGATCTCGTTGAAGTGTCAATATAAACAAACAGTTTTTGACTGAATTAAAAGTAATCCCAAGCAACTTAAGGCTCTCTCAATGGCCTATAATGCCATCATTACTGCACAACTGCATTTTCCAAGTAGCTTTTCCCTGAGGCAAGATGTCTAAATGATCACCCTCATTCTTTTAAATAATTAAGTTGCTCTTTTTTTGTCACTAAAAGGTTTCCCAAAAAGAGAATACTTGTAGTCTAAGTAATATCCTTTGATGAGTTCCAAGCCATTAAGTTAATTCATTACATCCTTACAGGATAGATAATCTATGAGCTGGAGATGTGGTGCAGTCATCTTGGCAGTGGAAGTGTCTATGAGAGAGTGCCTGGATGTCCAGGAATGGATTAATCCATTTTTCAGATTCATACAGAGTAAAAACGTCCAGTCTCCAAACACCAGATTTTGAATGACATTCAGGAATACTTAAGCTCAAGAACCAAGGTTCCACTGTGGTACTATAGCAGACATTCATTCATTCATTCATTCATTCATTCTCTCTCTCTCTCTCTCTCTCTCTCTCTCTCTCTCTCTCTCTCTCTCTCTCTCTCTCTCTCTCAAATACCTTTTCCTGGATGAGTTTTGAATTCTTGGTGGAGACTCCAGCTGAGGTAATGTGAGGGAAGACAGAATAAAAAGTTTCTGGATCCTCCAAGTTAAAAGAGCTTGAGAGGAAGATGGCGGGGATGCCCTCTTGAGGCAGCTGGTCACTCACTGCCAAAGAAAATGGAAAATAAAACAAGACCTATATAAGAAAAATAAGCAGCTGGAAAGAAAAAAAAAGATAAAAGAAAATAGAAATTGTTATATCTTTTTTTTTATTTTTTATGAGAGGAACACTGGCCAGAGGCAACAAAACTAGTGGAAAATCCCAATGAAGGCACCAGTTTCTAAAGAGTGCCTTGAAATCTTGAGTTTCAGTAATAAGCAGAGGTAAAACAAGTAGGCATGGAACTCCAAAGCTTTCCAGTACAGTTATCCCTATAAACTTTTTTAATTTGAACACAGTATGTCCAGATATTGTAATTGTCCAAATATGTATTGTAAATTTAGAACTAGTCTCATAATTTATTGGATGTCACTACAAAAATGATATTGCACAATATCACATAATGCATGTACAACAATTCTAAAGTGTTTCTTCTATTACATCTCAATCGCAAATGTTTATTTATGGATATTTTGATTACTATTCTTCAGTCTCTGTCCTATATCTACCATAATAATTAAACAGCAAGGTGATTTATATAATTTCTGTTTATATGTGTTTTGTGAAATCTCAAAAACTAGGGAAAATAATGACAAATTTATTGATGTCATGTGGTTACACATTATAAAAAGTAAAAAAAAATGTACCAAATAGTAAGAGGCAACATCTAACAGAACATCAGAAATGTGAAACTAAAAAAGGGTCAGCAGGTCCAGGAAGGGTTGCAGTTGTGTTAATACATGGAATAACAGCAGGAAATAGGACAAAAACCATTCATTGAAAATTTCCTGCATATGTATTTGTAGATATGGCAAAGACAAAAAATAAGTAAATAAATATACTAAGTACTGTACTGGTACATTAAACTTCTACACTGCATATGGTTTTGCTACATGAATTGCATAATGGTAGAAACATTATTTCTAAAAATCTATAAAGCATAAATATGTATCATGATACACATATCAGCACTTCACACAGTGACCAACTTTTACAGAGTGAACCACCCACTTGCATAATTTTTAAAAGTGGTAGAGATTTTCCTTGCATTGAAGCTAGACCACCCTCTGCAGTAACATTATGTACAGGTAACTCCTGATTGCTCTCTCTCTCTCTCTCTCTCTCTCTCTCTCTCTCTCTCTCTCTCTCTCTCTCTCTCTCATGTATGTATGTATTTATCTAGTTGTAGTTTTACAGGGCCTGAGCTTTACGCTCGTGTGGCCCCGTCTCCATATCTACACTTAACCAATTTTTCTTTAAAACTATGCACACTCTTTGTTGATCCCACTTCCTCACTCAAACTGTTCCAAGTCTCAACACATCTTTGCGGGAAACTATATTTTTTAACATCTCTCAGACATCTTCCCTTCCTCATTTTTTTTACTATGTGATCTTGTGCTTCGAATGTCATATTCTTCTCTCAGGATCAGTTTCTCATTGTATGTATGTATGTATGTATGTATGTATGTATGTATATATATATATATATATATATATATATATATATATATATATATATATATATATTTATATATATATAGTGATCCCTCGTTTATCGCGTTTAATGGATACCAGAACCCCCCGCAAAAGGTGAAAAAACGCGAAGTAGGATTTGCCCCCAACCCCCACGGAATTTTGGTGTATGTGTATGTGGGTACCAGAATGTTTAAAATATGTTAACAGTACTTATACTTATACTTATATACAGTATTTTACTTAAATCTATTTAATTATAAAACCATATACAGTAAGTATACATTTACTCTCTCTCTCTCTCTCTCTCTCTCTCACATGATACATAACACTCACCCTCTTCTGGCCTCTTTGATTATATGCAAAAATTTCACTTTTTCACTGATGGTCATCATCTTCCTCTTCCTCTTGGGTTCACTAGACTTTAGAGGAAGCTTTCGCAGGGGCACAGGGCTTAGGCGGAATTGTAAGGGCTTAACGAATCACTACTTAAACAAAACAAAAAAGTTGTCGCGAACACAACACTAAGATACAGTATGTGAGACAGTCAACAGCGTGGACAACCAAGATACAACCAAGGCCCATGGAATAGAAGATTGACCTACAAGATATTCAAAATGGGTTTAATATGCACATCCGTGGCGTCAGCGGGTTCACAAGTAGTCAGAGCGGGGATGTTGGTTCAGTTAGCAAGCTGCCTGGTAGGTGTTCACGTGCTTTTCTTTCTCCCATTCTCTCTCTGTTCCGCACCAACATCAGTCACAATGCCGAATTGTGCAGTGCGTGACTGATTTAATTATCAGTAGTATATAATATGTAGTATATAGTATGTGATAAATGAAAACCATTATTTTTTTTTTCTGGTAATTTTGCACCTTAAGACATTACTAAATTTCTGATGTTTAGTTATTGAGAAGTAAGTTTCTGATGTCTAGTTATTGAGAAGTCCCCATTCAGTTACTTGTGTAGATATAAATTGCCTCAGTTATATATGTAACGTAAAATTAAATAATAATAATAATAATAATAATAATAATAATAATAATAATAATAATAATAATAATAATAATAATAATAATAATAAAAATAAAAATAATAATGATAATAACGAAGACAGCAACACTATATTAATATTAACAATAATAAGAGCAAAAGTTTAATAATAGTAATAATAATAATAATAATAATAATAATAATAATAATAATAATAATAATAACAATAATTAATAACAGCAAGAGTATTGAGATCATCAAATATGATAATGATACAACGGTCAAAAGAGAGAGAGAGAGAGAGAGAGAGAGAGAGAGAGAGAGAGAGAGAGAGAGAGAGAGAGAGAGAGAGAGAGAGAGAGAGAGAGAGAGAGAGAGAGAGAGAGAGAGAGAGAGAGAGAGAGAGAGAGAGAGAGAGAGAGAGAGAGAGAGAGAGAGAGAGAGAGAGAGAGAGAGAGAGAGAGAGAGAGAGAGAGAGGCAAGCAGAGGGTTGCTGAGAGAGCAGAGGGTGGGGCGGTAATAGGAGGCAGAGAAGCCTTCACAAAACTTGTCTCCTGTGCCAGGTAAGTATGATTTGTTCAGCAGGCAGAGGGAGAGCGTGAGGTTTCCGTGCAAGAAAGACACATCCTGGGAGGAAGTTCCCCTGTTGGTGAACCTGCTGACGTCACTAAGACGTCAGCAGGTTCACCCTCTTAGAGCTGCACATAAGGTCGACCTTCTATTCTATGGGCCTTCGATACAACAAGGGAAGATGTTGGGTGAGGCTACATATGTATACGAACAATACATGTACACTTGTACAGTGCTTTACGTACATTCTCGTTGTTATTACACACCAACTTACCGAATTACTGTACGTACAGCATTAATGGGTGAAGTCACAGACCCCAAGATATAGCGAAAACACCACAGAACGTATCTATGAGTATGTATAAAAACCGCGAAACAGTGAAGCCACGAAAGTCAAACCATGAAATAGCGAGGGAACACTGTGTGTGTGTGTGTGTGTGTGTGTGTATATATATATATATATATATATATATATATATATATATATATATATATATATATATATATATATATATATATATATATATATATATATATATATATATATATATATATATATATATATATATATATATATATATATATATATATATATATATATATATATATATATATATATATATATATATATATATATATATATATATATATATATATATATATATATATATATATACAGTATATACTTTTTTATTTTAATATATCCTATTACACTGAGTTGAATGCATCTGTATTTTTATACTTATGTTATCATTCTGCTTTTTACAGGTTGGTACAGAGGGGAAAACAGAGCTATGAGATTTGCAATCCGCCAAATCTGGAGGGAACCAACTGATCACTCAAGCAATGGCTTTTTCTGTATGGTAGACCCTTCCAAACATCGAGCAGGCAAAAATGCGCCTGCTATCATATATCCTGACCTTCTGTCATCCATTGCGCCAGTGCCACACAGCTCTGAGCTCCCCGTACCCACTCTTTCTAAGAGAGAGCAGCAGTGTTTACAAAAGGAAAGTAGTTCAGAAGAACACGAAGACACTGATCCAGAGTTCAGAGACGCAACTGATGAGAGAAATCCATACTACCTCAGCCAAGAAGACATCAATGACCTGATCAGAGATCTTGGCCTCACAAAGTCAAATGGCGAGCTTTTAACGTCAAGACTCAAGCAGTGGAATTTGCTAAATGAGAGTGTGCACATATCAGGTCAGGGAAAGCGTCACCAGCATTTTTCAAGCTTTTTCACTCGTCAAGATGAGCTTTGCTTTTGCCACAATGTGACCAGTCTGTTTGAGGCAATTGGAATTACCCTTAACTCCAAAGAGTGGTGGCTCTTTATCGACAGCTCGTGCAGAAGCCTCAAAGCAGTACTGCTTCATAACAGGAATATGTACTCATCTCTCCCTCTCGGCCACTCTGTCCAGCTCAAAGAGGAATACAAAAGTGTAAAGATGTTGTTAGATGCCTTGAAATATGAAGAGTACCATTGGGAGGTTACAGGAGACTTCAAAATGGTGGCTTTCCTGATGTGTCTCCAAAACGGCTTTACCAAGTATCGTTGTTATCTTTGCCTTTGGGATAGCAGAGATACCATGGCACACTACCTCAAGCGGGACAGGCCACAGCCAACCGAGTTTAGTGTGAGGAAGAACAATGTCAAATGGGAGCCATTGTTGGATCCCAGAAAAGTATTGTTTCCTCCCCTCCACTTAAAACTGGGCCTTATGAAACAATTCATCAGAGCTCTAGATAAAGAGTCCCCAGCTTTCAAGTACCTCCAAGATTTCTTTCCCAAGTTGTCTGCAGCGTAAGTTGAAACCGGTGTCTTTATTGGTCCACAAATAAAAAAGGTCATGGAGTGCAAGGAGTTTCCCAAAAAACTCTCAAGGACAGAGAGAGCAGCGTGGGACAGCTTTGTCGCAGTAGTTCTTGGCTTCTTGGGGAATCATAAGGCCAAAAACTGTGGAGCTTGTTGAGAACTTGGTGACAAACTACGGCAAGATGGGTTTCAGGATGTCCCTTAAAGTCCATATCCTTGACGCTCATCTTCATAAATTTAAGGAAAACATCGGAGCGTACTCCGAGGAGCAGGGCGAGCGCTTCCACCAGAATATATTGGACTTTGAACGCTGCTACCAAGGGTCTTATAATGAAAACATGGTGGGAGACTACATTTGGGGGCTGATTCGTGAAAGTAATCTACAGTATAAGCATAAATCTAGAAGAACTACTCATTTCTAATGTGTCTATTGTCTCACTGGTGTAATTCTAGAATAAATAAATGCTATTATTGCATTATATGTCATTTTGTATCTACTTTGTTCAAGTCAAACTTCAAATTTTGCCACTTTGTCCCTATGAGAATGGGTAAATTTTAAAAATGTCATTATTCTGGACACAAAAGCAAAATTAGAAATGAATATAAGTATTTTTTCATGTTTTCTAGACATAAGCAGATAAGAAATAACAGTTTCAACTCAAGGACAAAAGCTTTGTTACACGGTGAATCAGTCTATCCTTTACTCATAATCTAACCTAGGACTTTCACATTTCATCTCTTGCTAAAACACCTTCTATGAAGTTATGCATTCTGTGGCATCTCTGCCAGTTTTTCTCATCCCCAACAGCTAACTCTTATTTGCCCACATATGGAGTACTTTTCGCATGTATAGGGGGCTTCCACTTACACAGTTTTAATATATAGGTTGGAATCAAAAGCTTTTCATTTCATCAACTCCCCTCCTTTGACTGACTGTCTTCAGCCTCTTTCTCATCACCAGAATGTTATATCTCTTGCTATATTCTACACATATTTTCATGCTAACTGCTTTTCTGATCTTGCTAACTGCATGCCTTCTCTTCTCCTATGGCCTCACTGCACATAGTTTTCTTCTTCCTCTTACCCATATTCTATTCAACTCTCTAATGCAAGAGTTTTCCTTCAGCAAACCACCTAACTGCTAGAGGGAGCACCACATGAGATACGCCACGTTGCCACGCACCAGCAGGCAAAATGTTTTGGTCCCACGGTTGAGTGTGCTGAGGAGCTTGAGGAGCCTATTGCTGCCATGGTGAACCACCTGTTTGCTCACGGCATGACGGAAGAAGACTATAAAGACGTTTTAGATGCTGACGTTACTAAGCGGCCTAGCAATTGCCCGTGGCTGATTCCCGTGGAGTGCAACACACAGGTGTTGGATGCTCTGTCCACGGAGGCAAAGAAGTCTGATTTCAGACTCAAAGAGGTAGGTAAGGATATTATCAAAGCTGCCACTATCCTCGTTAAGTCTCTATCTGTGCTGGATAAGTTGGCCTTGGAGGACGGGAACCCTGTTATTGGTCGGGAGGTAGCTATGCTCAATGGCGCTTTGGCATTACTGGGGAATGCCAACCTCCACACTAACCTAACCAGGCGGCACATCATCAAGCGTGAGATTAATCAAAAGTACTCACACTTTTGTTATGATAAGGTACCCATGACGGGTTTATTATTTGGGGACGATCTTTCGCAGGCTGCCCTCGCAGAGTATAGAAGATAGTGAGACATTGCTCTTCTTTGGTAAGTAAGACCAAAGCGAAAATCAGAGAGGTAGCACGTGTGATTGGGCTACTGGTGGCTGCTATCCCAGCAGTGGAATTGGGCAAACTTCATTATAGGACATTAGAAAGGGAAAAATGGATGGTGATTTCAGATGGAATGAAACATGAGCTGAACTGGTGGTTTGCTGAGATAGGTACTCAGGACAGAAAAATTTTCCGGGAAGCTGCAAATGTTGAAATCTTTACGGATGCTTCTGATTTAGGCTGGAGTGGTTGCTTTCTAGAACACTCTACCAATGGAAAATGGACGCCTGAGAAACAACGATTACACATTAATGCCCAAGAACTTAAGGCCATCCTGTTCACCCTACAATCCTTTGCACACTTTCTAAAAGGCTGTCATGTCAAAGTGTTGTGCGATAACACCACTGCAACTAGTGGGTGGAACTAAGTCTATTATGTGTAATGTGATTTGCACTGATATTTGGAACTGGTGTATTGCAAATGGGATCTGGCTTACTTGTGCTCACATTCCAGGTAGGAATAATGTATTAGCAGATGCAGCGTCACGGAACTTTAATGATTGGCATGAATGGCAGCTTAATTCTAAGATTTTTAGCAAGTTGTGCTTAATCTTTGGGACTCCTTCCATTGACTTATTTGCATCTAGAATTAATAAGCAGTTGGACTATTTCTGTTCCTGGCATCCAGACCTAGAGGCTGCACACATTGATGCTTTTACCCTAAATTGGGCTAAATTTTCCCCCTTTTCTCTCATCACTAGATGTCTTCAGAATATGAAGGTAGAGAAAGCAAAGGGGTGGCTCATTGTTCCTCTCTGGGCATCTCAACCATGGATGAGTCTCCTTATGCGGATGCTGGTCAACGAACCACGGATAATAAATCAGAAAGTGAATGTCTTGCAGCATCCGTCGTCAAGAGAGGTACACCCAATCTTGCGACACACCAAACAGATGGCTTGTCTCTTGTCAGGCATCAGCTCAGAGAGCGAGGCGTATCTAGAGAGGGTACGGACATTGTCATGGCCTCATGGAGATCAGGTACTGCACACCAATACAGAACACATATTAACAGATGGTCGCTATTTTGTAATAGATGGCACATCAATCCCACTACTCTCTCTGTAGCTGATGTTTTGAATTTTTTGTCAGAAATTTTTCACAGAGGGTTGGGATATGACTCTGTTAACACGGCCAGGGGAGCTCTGTCTGCACTAGGCATTATGTTAGAGGGATGCAGAGCTGGGACTAATCCACTTATAAACAGGTTCTTGCGTGGTGTATTTAACTTAAGACCATCTTGCCCCAGATATGCAGAAACCTGGGATGTACAGCCTGTGTTGATGAAGCTCCGGACCATGGACCCGTTAAGTGAACTTTCTCTGAAGGAATTGACTCTCAAGATGGTGATGCTGATGGCTTTGACACAAGCTGCACGGGTTCAAACTTTACATTTATTGTTATGTAAGGAGGCTTGCATAGATGACTCTTGTATCACACTTTGGTTAGGAGGAAACTTAAAACAGTGCCGTCCAAAATTTAATGTTCAAATGGTAAAATTTTTTGCTTATGATCGGGATTCTCGACTTTGTGTTGTACAAACTTTGAAGAAATATCTTGTGAGAACTGAAAATTTGAGAAAGAACTCTGGTCATGATCATGGGAAACTCCTTATCAGTTTCATTAAACCACATGGTGGCGTTTCCAAGGACACTGTGGCAAGGTGGATAAAGACTATGCTGACGGATTGTGGTATCAATACCAAAAAACACACGGCTGGCAGTGTTCACTCTGCCTCGGTGTCTAAGGCAAAGGCCCTAAATGTACCTATTCACACTATCCTGCCAAAGGCAGGTTGGATGCAGGAGACCACCTTTGCTAGACATTATAATAAGGAGATTTCCCAGGTCACAGATCCTTTTCAAAGGGCAGTACTTGAACTTGCATAATTAAGTTTTGCTGTTATCTCCATAATTCATAATTTGTAACCAGGTTGGTTATGTTGTGATTCATTTATATATTATTTGGTATTATTTGTAATAAGGATGATTTTTCACTTTAGAATGAAATTGGGGTTTATATTTCTCAGTTCTTTTCTTTACCGATTATCTATTTGGAGATGGATGTGTTTATTTGGTTAAGGAGAACCCCCACATGGCTTTAAAATCTCATGTGGTGCTCCCTCTAGCAGTTACATGGTTTGCTGAAGGAAAATTAATGAAGTACATGAGACTTACCGTAGGTCAGTTGAAATGTGCTTCGGATTTTACGATGCAAACCACCACTGCTAGAAGGGAGCATTCACATGCCCTCCGCTCCCGCCCTTCGTACGGTCAAGAGGTTGGCTGACCTTTACGACAGGTGTTACTCTGTATTTCTTGTGCATGTGGGTGCTTCTCCTTTCTTTGAAGTCTGCTGGTGCATGACAATGTGTCGTATCTCATGTGAATGCTCCCTTCTAGCAGTGGTGGTTTGCATCGTAAAATCCGAAGCACATTTCAACTGACCTACGGTAAGTTTCATGTACTTCATTAATTAACAAGTACTCTCAATCATTCATACCTTTCACGGGTAAACCTAAAACTCCCTGCCTCCTTCTGTAGTTCCAACTTCCAATGATATGACTTCATTTGAGAGGGAGGTTTCAAGATATTTATCCCTTTTTTTTTTTTTGGCTAACTCTTTCAGGCTTGCTAGGGAACTGGCAACTAAGTGGGCCTTTTTTTTTCCTCTTGGCCAACTTTCTCCTCTTACTTAAAGAATAAAGATGTGAAGGAAATAAACACACAAACAACAGTTGTAGATCATGCAGTGGTACTGCACTGTTGCACAAATGCATCATAGCTAATGTGGACAAAATACATAGCCTACTCACATACAAACTCTTCTAGGCTATTTGATGGTTCCACATGACCACATAGTGTGACACCAGCCCAAGAGAAGTACAGGTATTCTTGTATTCACCACTAAAAGATGTTTCACTTTTACGATATTCTGGTTCTATTACCCTAATTCCACTACGTACACAAAAGGTTGTTTTACTTTTACAATATCCTAAGTACACACACAGCAATGGGGCCAGATGGTATATCAGGCTGGGTGTTAAAAGAATGTAAAGAGCAATTACTGGAGCCAATTTGGGAAATAATTAAAAGTTCAATAAATGAAGGGAAAGTTCCACTAGAATGGAAGAGAGCCAACGTAATACCGATATTTAAAGGAGGAAAGGCAACTGAACCACTAAACTACAGACCAGTGTCACTTACAAGTGTTGTAGGGAAGTTATGTGAAATAATTATCATAGAAAAATGGGTTAAATTTCTAGAAGAGGAGCAAGTCATATCGAACAGACAATTTGGGTTCAGGACAGGGCGGTCATGTGTATCAAACTTATTAAGCTTCTACTCCAGGGTTATTGCAGGACTTGATAGCAGAGATGGATGGGTAGACACAGTATACCTGGACATTAAAAAGGCATTTGATAAAGTCCCTCACAGAAGACTTCTTTGGAAACTAAAGAACATAGGAGGACTGCGTGGAACCTTGCTTGAATGGACAAGAGATTATTTGAAGGATAGAGAAATAAAAACTGTGATCAGAGATACATACTCATCTTGGAGTAAAGTAACCAGCGGGGTGCCACAAGGGTCAGTGTTAGCCACCATTATGTTTCAAGTTTATGTAAACGATATTCACATTGGAGTAAACAGCTATATGAATTTATTCGCTGATGATGCAAAGCTGCTAAAAGTTATCAAAACCAGAGAGGACTGTATACTGCTACAGGAAGATTTAAATAAGATCTATGAATGGAGCAAGAAGTGGAAATTGGAGTTTAATGCCAAGAAATGTCACATAATGGAACTAGGAAAGAGTAAGAGAAGACCAGTATGGAACTATTTGATGGGAGAGGAGCAAATAACGAAGACTAAGGAGAAAAAAGATCTTGGAGTGATCATACAAGAAAATCTGAGCCCTGATAAACACATAAATAAGATATTTGGACTATCATATAGGATGTTGACTAATATATGAGTGGCATTTCATTACATGGATAAAGATATGATAAAAAAATCATCACAAGCATGATATGCCCAAGGCTGGAATATGCAGCAGTGGTATGGTCTCCGAGTTCTAAAATAGATATAAGAAAACTGGAAAGGATACAGAAGATTGCTACAAAGATGGTGCCAGAATTAAAGGACCTATTCACATATGAAGAAAGACTGAAGGAAATGGGATTGCCAACTTTACAAGATAGAAGAGAACGAGGGAACCTAGTAACAATGTATACAATAGTAAATATTGAAAAGATAAACAAAGAAGACCTGGTGCTGTTGGCAGAAGAGGATGGAAGGACAAGAGGACATGAAAAGATCAGGATGAGGCATTGTGTGAAGGATGTTGGAAAATACACTTTTCCACACAGAACGGTTGAAAAATGGAATGCATTGGATAATGGAATTGTTGCAGCACATAGTGTGCATAGCTTTAAAGAAAAATTAGATAAATGGAGATATGGAGGCAATGGGACCGGATGAAGTCTCAGGCAGAATACTGAAAGAATGTAGGGAAGAACTAGCAAGTCCAATATACAACATCATAAAATGCTCAATAGAAAATGGAACAGTGCCAGTGGAGTGGAAAAGAGCTGAGGTGGTTCCCATATATAAGAGCGGAAGGAAGGAAGAACCTTTAAATTACAGGCCGGTATCACTAACTAGTGTAATATGCAAGATGTGTGAAAAAGTAATAAAGAAGCAATGGATCGAGTTTCTTGAAGACAACAAAATATTATCAAATAGCCAATTTGGTTTTAGAAAAGGTCGGTCATGTGTGACAAATTTATTGAGTTTCTACTCTAGAATAGTTGATAAAGTACAAGAGAGAGAGGATGGATTGACTGTATTTATTTAGATCTAAAAAAGGCTTTTGATAAAGTGCCACATGAAAGATTACTATGGAAGTTAGAGGAGAAGGGTGGCTTAAAAGGAAGCACATTGAGATGGATGAAGAATTACTTAAGGGGGAGAGAAATAAGGACGATAGTTAAAGATATGAAGTCCAAGTGGAGAACAGTAGACAGCGGAGTGCCACAGGGGTCAGTATTGGCACCAATACTTTTTCTCGTATATATAAATGACATGCCAGAGGAGTGAACAGCTACATAAATCTGTTTGCGGACGATGCGAAACTGTGCAGAGTCATTAAACAAAAAGAGGATTGTGAAATACTACAGGAAGACTTAAACAAGATCTGGAAATGGAGCAAAAAATGGGAGATGGAATTCAATGTGGACAAAAGCCATGTCATGGAAATGGGAAAAGTGAAAGATGACCAGTGGGAATCTATAAGATGGGAGATGGAGTAGAACTAGAAAAAGTAAAAAAGGAAAAGGACTTGGGAGTGACAATGGAAGAAAATAATCAACCGGTTAGCCATATTGATAGAATTTTCAGAGAGACGTATAATTTGCTAAGGAATATTGGAGTAGCATTTCACTATATGGACAAGGAAATGATGAAGAAATTGATAAGTACTAAAATAAGACCTAGATTGGAATATGCAGGAGTTGTGTGGACTCCCATAAAAGAAACACATAAGAAAATTAGAGAGACTACAAAAATGGCTACAAGAATGGTTCCAGAATTTAAAGGGATGGCATATGAGGAGAGACTAAAGGCAATGGATCTACCAACCTTGGAGCAGAGAAGAGAGAGAGGGGATCTGATACAAGTTTATAAATTGATTAACGGAATGGATGAAGTGGATAATGAGAAACTGATCCTGAGAGAAGAATATGACTTTAGAAGCACAAGATCGCATAGTAAGAAACTAAAGAAGGGACGATGTCTGAGAGATGTTAAAAAATTTAGTTTCCCACAAAGATGTGTTGAGACTTAGAGCAGTTTGAGTGAGGAAGTGGTATCAACAAAGAGTGTACATAGTTTTAAAGAAAAATTGGATAAGTGTAGATATGGAGACGGGACCACACGAGCATAAAGCCCAGGCCCTGTAAAACTACAACTAGGTAAATACAACTAGGTAAATACACACACACACACAAATACAAAAACAACAAATTTTCTAATCTCTCTCTCTCTCTCTCTCTCTCTCTCTCTCTCTCTCTCTCTCTCTCTCTCTCTCTCCTCCCTTCGTTTCCCTCTCCCTTCCCTCTCTCCCCCTCTTCCTCTCGAAAGATAAGCTACATGCATCCCGCTTGTGTCTAAAATATTAGCAAATGTCACACACACTCTCTCTCTCTCTCTCTCTCTCTCTCTCTTTTTCTCCTAAGAGAGAAGCGTCCACTTTCCTCTTCGAAGGCGATATAGTAACTAAAAAATAGCAGCATAATACACAAAGACGACAAGTATGACAAGCTTGCAAGAGTTTCCCGCGTCAAGACGGCACTACCACCCGTATATCATACAGGCGGGCTTTTTTAACATCCGGCGCGAAGGGGTTAATAGACTTGGTAAGCCAGGAAAAAGTGCTTCTAAATAAAAGCACAAATGGCTGCACAGTGGCCTTAACACCTTCTTCACCTGTGCTGGGTATGGGTATGGATACTTATCAAGCAATAAAGTGTCACCGTCCTTATGGGGTACTTACAGTATTCTGCTGTCTACCTTGGTAAGTTGGGGGTCGTAACATGGATTTATTTTATCCCGGACAGGCCCCCATAAATCCATGTTACGACCCCCAATTTACCAAGGTAGACAGCAGAATACTGTAAATACCCTGTAAGGATGGTGACACTCTTGCTAGACAGCCCCTAGGCATGTCATCACAGGCCGAACAGGTTATCACCACCCCAAAGCCATCACCTTCCCTCCTGATCCCACAGGTATCCACACAAAAACAGTAAGCCTTGCCTTAGCTTATATTAATAAAGTACAAAAATAGTAAATCACAGTCCCACCATCATCATACAATACCTCCAAAACACAGGATCACATCTCCCTCACCTACTAGCCCACCAAGCGACACTCCCTCACTCATATATCACCAAATGACACAATGCCACTAGCTCACAGAGCCACACAGTATATTACAACATCATAGTACATTACCTCCAGTTCATCCAGACAATTAGAAACCTTAATTACACCTAATTAACCTCAAAAATATATCTCACCAAAGTAACACCTGATCGCTTGGCTTCCTACCTCGCTAGTCTGCTTTTTCTAGAAGCAAGTTCTCCGACATATAATCAAAGCAATAATAACAAATAATAGAGCCTCGGCCATTAGTACTTAATATGTACAGGCAACCCCCGTTTAACGAAGGGGTTACATTCCTAAAAAACCCTTCGTTAAGCGAAACTTTGTTAAGCTAACTGATTACAACAAGTAATGATGGAGTAAACAAAGCGATAGTGCATCATAGTACAGTGAAAAGTTTAATGAAAGTGAAAATTATGAAGTTAAACATTTAGGCAGTTTAATTAAGTCATTATAATGTACACTACTGTATGTATGTACATAACTTTATATTGTTGATGATCTTAAATTTATGAAGGGAGGGAGAGTGAAACAGGAAAGACACTAACCAGCAACCTGTGGAATGTAAACAAAGGGCGCATCATTGTATCACATACAAATGTACCACATTTCCACAAGGCTTTCCATTTTATCCATTGTAGTCACGAGTTCAGGTGGTTCTTTTAGCTTGCAAGGAAGATACAGTCTCACCAGCTTTCTTAATAGAGTCTGCTGACTTGAAAATAATAGAGACAGTAGATGGAGTCAAGATGGTAGTGAGCAATGCTATTAGTTTTCTCGCCTCTCTCGTGTCTGTGAATAATATCCAGCTTCACTTCAAGAGTAAGAAACTTCCTGGTCTTCCTAGCAACGCTAGGCGACATTGCAGGGCATTTTGGTGGTAAATTGAGTGAGGGAAAACAGGCTGCTGCTGATGCTGTTATTGTATTGAATAGGGCAGTGAGTGGTACGTGTGTTGTCCATGAGAGGCGCTGGTGTATTCAAAAGCCTATCGGCTTGCGTGATATGCCAGGCTTTTCAAACTTGGAAAAAATTACCTGGATAAAACTTTGTTAAAGCGAGTTTGGTGTTCGTTAAACAAGCAGATGGTACTAAAATGAAACCGTTGTAGCGAAATTTTGTTGTGTGGACCTTCATTAAGCGAGGGTTGCTTGTATATAAATAGTTATCAGAGAACAAAAAGCTACTTGCATTAAAAGAAAATGGGATCTCCTCAAAGGTACACTGACCTATTTGTGGTCATCCTGACAAAAGTGAGAGTAAGTATAAATTTTTTATATTTTTCTTAACTTTATTCTTTTATTCCTATGTTTATTTTATTCATGTAGCATGTGCTTCATTGATTTAACCATTAATGTATTTGTGTATGAAATTTTATGATTTTTATGGGGTTTAGGAAGGCAGTGGCATTGTGGATAAGGTGGTGAGCGTGGGATCGGGCAGACGTCCACGCGTAGGTTCGAATCCCACCACGTACATCCTTAAAACTCTTTGCCATTTGTCGAGTGGTTTAAAGTTACCTATATGTCACCATGATACCCAGGTTCTAGGTGGTTACACTCAAGATGAGCTTGGGCAGTGATATGGGCCCTAATATGGGTACTACTATAAATAAAATTGCCTTCCCCACTAATGGGCGGAAGCTGAACAGTGCTTCCCATACACTCTTCAAGTGTGCCTACAGGCGCTATAGGCCTTACCGTAAAAAAAAAAAAAAAAAAAAAAAAAAACAAGAATACACAACACTGCAATGGGGGTTAAGCACAGTGGAGACTCAATACTTGAACTTAATATGATCCAAATGGCTTTTCAAGTGTCAAAAAGTTCAACTATTAATACCTATAAATCAGATAATTAATTCTAACCTTAGCAAAATTTTAAGTTTACAAAATATTCTATGTATTTTTTTTTTTTTTTTTTTTTTTGTACTTGCCGTACCTGAAGGCTAGTGATGGATGACGTAGATGAGGAGGGGAGAAAGGTGGGGATGAGGAGGAAGGTTATTCATTGGAGGACAAGTCACCATCCATGAAAACTTGTAGTAACTCGTCTCCTGGTATGATTCCAGTGAACCCACTAGTGGAGGGCTTTGGATAACTAACACTTGAACTCTCACTAGATACCTTATTTTCACCATTAATAAGCCCTTTTGGTGCCATTATAAGTTTCTAAATGAAAACTATAGACAGAATGCAAGAGAATGTTGATGTTCTTTCGACTGTGGTGCAGCGGCAGAAGTAGGGATGTGCACCAGGATCAGTACAGGTTTCCCTTGTTTTAATTGGGTTACGTTCCTAAAACTCAGATCGCATAACAAACAATTAAATAGTAAACTTAAGATTCAATAGGCTTTAATATAATGGGGAGAGTAACCTAAGCCTAACTTGTATTAGGAGATAAAAGAAAACTAATCTGACCCACCTAAAGATGTAGCGTTTGTCAAGACCCTTCCAGAGGTCAGGGAGTTTAACTCACTAGCCCAGCAGCTTATCAACCCCTGGTGGGCTTGCAAAACTATTTCCTTAGGTTGTTGACCCTCAGATGGTGCCTTCCACCAAACTGGGTAGAGATCCACCAAACCGGGTAGAGATGGAAATTAAAGTCACTGGTTACGTTCAAGTACTAACGTAACTTTAATATACATAGTTGTAATTCCATCTACACGCACACACATACACACGCACAAGATGTTGTGACAAACATCTGTGTAGTCAACAATCACTGGATGGAGCAGCACACATGAAGTCTGGGTTCCAGCTCCTCCCTCAACACTGAGATGGGTGTAGAATGCAGGGTGGCAGTTTTATCGGTGTCACTCTACAGAATGCAAGTGCGGAGTTTTCAGGATCACTGTCACTTCTGTGTACACTCCATGTGATTAACAGAGTCTTGGCCACAGACTCTGAAGTGGTTCGTTGTCTCACCAGGGTTAACTAGTACTCTCACCAAGGATTAACTAGTACTCTCAATCAATCACACCTTTCTCTGGTAAACTCTGGAACTCCCTACCTGCATCAGTATTTTCATCTTCCTATGACTTAACTCATTTAAGAGAGAGGTTTCAAGACATTTATTTATCTCTTTCCTTTGACTAACTCTCTCTGATTTGCTTTGGGACTGGCATTCTAAATTGATCTTTCTTTTACTCCTCCTTTTGCCCTTGGCCAGCTTTCTCGTCTTACATAAAAAAAAGTCTGCACAAGAAATTAGAATGGAAGAAAACACAGGAACATGGAAAAAAATCATCAAAGAACGTATAAAACTGGGAGTATGCAGGAAAAATAATTCATGGTATCTTGTCTGACAGCTGGTGAGCAAACATTTAGAGAAGACATAAAGACCAGCCCTTCACATTCTGTTCAGTATACCAGCTCAAATCACCACCTATTTCTGCCTTCAAGGCATGTGTTTCTGTGCTAAACTAGAACCAAAAACTAAAACTATCAATTATTTCTAGTTTGGAATCCAAACTATCAGTGATACTGATGAACTATTAATGCAGAAAAAAAATTATCTGATAATCAATAACCTGGCATTGTCATCATGATAAATTATCAAGATGATGGTCATGTATGTATGGTGGGAAATGAGTTGCACTAGCAGCTGATGTGTTTACACCCAGATATTGAAGCAGACATGTCTTTGGTTCAGTATTCAGATATAATGTTGTCCAGATATCATTGAGTCTGGTTACTGAATGTCCAAAAATTGGAGTGATTATTGTAAAAAGCATGAAAGATTGAGAATAATGGTTAACTTTGTACTTATATAGTGGTTACCCATCCTCACTCACCCCTAGGGTTGGGTTCCAGGGAGCACTCCTCAGCCTCCTCCTGAGCCTTACCAGCCTGGTGGGAGGCAAGACGTGACAGAAGCCGCTTCCTTCGCCTAAGACGCCTCACATAAGACTCTACATGTTTTGGAGTGACTTGTGGGAGTGTTACATGGGGAGGAATGTCCCGTACTTCTACAAAACCCTCTCCCCATGTCTTTGTGAAGAAGTCCCGCTGTGTAAGAGAGGAAGGGTTAGCTAAGTTTCATAAAAAATGGTTATTTATATATTGTAAAAGTTAAGAGCCTGAAGATATGGGATTGCTATGCCTCATGTGGCTGACGATGAATGTATGGCTTTAGTGTAAATGTGATGCAAGTTTGTAAAAGGCTGTGAGATTAAGGAGGTAAGAGTTGATGAATGTTATAAAGGACTAGAAGACTGTGGTGAAAGGAAGAATGATGCTATAAAGTTATTGTGTTAAGATTATACCCTGCACTTGAGTTTCATGCTACCCAACTTGAATGATCATCAAGTTTAGCACTTAGTCCTAAATTCTTACCATTCCAAGTTTAGTGTAGTATCATCATGAGTTTTACGTTGCTTTGACAAGTGTTGGTCATGTTTTCCTACCATCAGCCTTACACATGCTGCCGCAAGACTCCAATGAGATATTGCATATCTGTAGCACTGACAATGTCATATCCACTGAAGGGGTAATGTTTTGGCCGCCTGAAACAGTTAGTCCTTAGCTATCACTCCATCTCTCATGCATTGCACTGAGCTCAATGCCACTAATTTCTATCTCGACTCACAGGAGAACCTTCCTTCAACCATGTTTCATTAACAAAGTGCAAACATTCCATTATTAGGTCTATAGCTTTCTTGATATTAAAATTACAAATGAAATTTTGTGCTATCATAATTTACTTGGGTTTGGTTAGTGTTGACAATACTGCTTGGGATGCTGCCTCATCTGTCTGACATACTGCTCATGAATGATATGGGGCTCCAACCTCTGGTGCAGTGTTCAGTGGCATTGATAAGTGAAATACCATCAGACCTAGCCCAACATGATTCCACCATGCAAGAAATTTGTGTTTACATGAATAAATCAAATATCCCAGCATCTTCCAAGCACAAGATTCACAATAGCATAATCTGAGAAGCCCACACCATCATGTTGTGTACCAGCTGGGTAGGTACAACCTCCCCCATATTGTAGAAATATCAACAAAGTGCCAGTATATCACCATTAAATCTATAGCTTCTTTAATATTAATAATTGCAAATAATTTGGCACTGTCACAATTTACTTGGGGCTGGCTGGTGCTGGCAACAGTGCTTGGGATGTTACCTCATCTGTCTGGTGCACTACTCATAAGTGATATAGGGCTCTAACCTCTGGTACAGCATTCAATGGCATTGCTAAGTGAAATACATAAGAATAAACAATGACAGGTAGATTTAAACATGAGAAAAGATAACAAAAAAGCATCATGCAAAATGTAGTACTGGCAGGTAACAAACATGAGATTAGCCATGAGTACAGTTACCAGACATCATTAGTACATAAGTCATTCACCTAAGGTTGTCTGCTGGTAACCAACACACCTGTTCCACTACGGAAAGAGCTCAAAGCCCACACTGACCATACTTCAGGTAGGACTGAGACCACTCACACACCAGGACAGTGAGGCCACAACCACTCTAGTTACATTCCATACCTATTTTGCTGTGTTCTGTGAACATAGGCTACACATTAAGAGACCTTCCCACTTACTTTGCCATGCCCATGACTCAAACCTGGGCCTTCTCTGTTGTGAGCTGAGCTTGCTGCTACCACTACACTACATGGTACATACATACTAATGAAAATTAATGTCCGGTAGTTCTACTTATCATTGATACAAATGTAGGTAATATGTATGTACAGTCACTGCAAAAAGTTCAGGGTAAACATGTCTCTAAATTGGGTCACAGTACACATCCATCAGTCACTCCCAAGCTGGGTTTGAAAGGTAGCCTGTGATTGGGTAGTGGCTGTCAAGGAGGGATTAGCACCTGCAGGGAGCTACCTTCCAACAATTATCTCTCTCTCTCTCTCTCTCTCTCTCTCTCTCTCTCTCTCTCTCTCTCTCTCTCTTATCATTATTATTATTATTATTATCATTATCATTATTATTATTATTATTATTATTATTATTATTATTGTTCTGACATTCAGACAAGTTGTAGGAGGAGGTGAAAAGAAGAAGCATACAGCAAAACTAGTTGGAAATAAACTCACCTCCCAGCACCTGTGTTTCTTTTCACCACCTCCATTATTATTATTATTATTATTATTATTATTATTATTATTATTATTATTATTATTGTTATTATTATTACTGCTACTACTATCATATTATTATTGTATTTACTATACTGCTATTACAAAAACAACAACAACAACAACAACAACAACAACCAACAACAACACAACACCTACTACTTGTCATTATTATTATTATCATTATTATTATTATTATTAATATTATTATTATTATCATCATTCTCTTTGCCTGTCGTTTTGTCCATCCATCCAATCATGCGTCCGTTTGTCTGTGTGTCGCCCGAACCAAATCTGGCGGACATTTCAGAGAAGCAGACAACTACGGAAAGCATAAAGAGGCAGGCAGAAGGCAGGCAGACAAAGCATACATATTAATGATAATGAATGTAATAATAATAGTAAAAATAATAATAATTATCATAATGATAATAATCATTATAATAATAATAATGAGAATGATAATAATAATAGCATTATTATTATTAATAATTATAATAATAATAATGGACACAGTATATCTTGACTTGAAAAAAGCATTTGATAAGGTACCACATCGAAGATTGTTATGGAAGATAAAGGAGTATGGAGGCATTGGTGGAAGATTACTTGAGTGGATGAAGAATTATCTTAATGACAGAAATATGAGAACAGTAATATGTGACCAGTGTTCATCATGGCTTTAGGTAATTAATGGTGTCCTACAGGGATCTATGTTGGGACCACTAATGTTTGTTGTCTGCGTTAATGACTTGAGTGAAGATGTTGAAAGTTATATAAACCTGTATGCTGATGATGCAAAACTGATGAGGAAGGTTAAAAATGTGAATGACTGTTTAGTGCTGCAAAGTCATTTAGATAAGATTAGTAATTGGAGTAGAACATGGCAAATAGAGTTGAACTTGAATAAGTGTTGGGTAATGGAGTTTGGTAAGAGTGAAAAGAGAATACAATACGACCGTAATATAGATGATGTCAAATTGGAGACATCAAAAGAGGAAATGGATTTGGGAGTGACTATTACAAATGACTTGACCCCAGACATATATAAATAGCATTGTTAATGGTATGATGAATTCATTAAAGAGGGTGAGAGTGGCCTTTTCATACCTTGATGAAAGGATGATTAAAAGGATACTGATTTCTGTGATACAGCCAAAATTGGAATATGCGGCGGTCGTGTGGTCTCCCCATAAAAGAAAAATATAATAAAGTTAGAAAGAGTGCAGAGAGCAATTACAAAGATGGTTCCAAATTTAAGTACTTTAACCTATGGAAAAAGATTGAGGAAATTGGACATTACTACATTGGAAGAGAGAAGGAAAAGAGGAGATTTGATACATGTTTATAGAATGGTTAATGGTATCAAAGATGTGGATAAAGAAGACTTCTTACTATTGAACACACCATATAAGAGGACATGGTTTAAAGTTGAAAAAGGGTTTTTATAGAAGAGATGTCAAGAAGTATAGTTTTTCTCATAGAATTGTGAACAATTGGAATGAACTTGATGAGGAGGTTGTAATGGCTGGGACTGTGCATACTTTTACAGAGAAATTTGATAAAAGATATAGAGACGGGACACCATGAGTTTACTCCCCTGCCGTAAACCACAACTAGGTAAATAAACACACACACACACACACACACACACACACACACACACACACACACTGTGTTAACTCAGTGGGTCAAAGAAGATACTAGGTTTGGAGGAGAGGGAGCATCGTCAAGACTGGACTTGGTCTTTAGTACAGAGCCAATGGTCATTGAGGAGATGAGGGTGCAGTGCCCTTTAGCAAAGAGTGATCATGCAGTTTTGGAGTTCAAGGTGATAGATGAAGAGAAATCTAGAAGAAATGAAGAATATAAAGTGGGAAGATGGAATTATGCCAAGACAGATTTTGGAAACCTAAAGAAATTCTTTCAAGAGACAAATTGGATGAAATTCAAGAGTGCTAAGGAGCAAATGAAAAGTGGAAGGAATTTATAAAATATACAAAGAAGGTGAGAAAAATTTGTACCAATAAGACAACATAGAGAAGTTGGAAAGCAGGACTGGTTTAACGATAGATGTGAAAAGGCTAGAACAAGAAAAGAGGATGCATGGAAGAGGTGGAGAAGGAAAAGACGGATTAAGCAGTGGGAAAGTTACAAAAGAGCAAGAAATGAATATGTGTTGATTAGAAGAGAAGAAAGAAAGAAACAAGAAAAGGATATAATTGATAAATGTAAAGACCAACCAAGGCTTTTTACAGACATGTGAACAACAACATCAAAAATAGAGAAAGTATTGAAAGTTTAGAAGTAAATGGAGTATGCAGTGAAGATCCCAGGAAATGGCAGAGGCTATGAATGGATGCTTTCGGAAGGTATTCACAAAGGAGACTGCTTTTGACAAACCACTGGTAATGGAACAGAAAGGGATTATGAAGGAGTTTCAAGTAACTGTGGAGGAGATCAAGAATATGATGGGGAGTTTAGAAGTGAGAAAAGCTGTGGGACCTGATGGGGTATCAGGATGGATTTTAAGAGAATGCAGGAGCAACTGGCAGAAAAAGTTTGTGAAGTAATTGATGCCTCATTAAGGGAAGGTGTAGTGCCCCAAGACTGGAAAAGAGCTAACATTGTCCCAATCTATAAATCAGGTAACAAGAGAGACCCATTGAACTATAGACCAGTGTCACTTACAAGTGTGGTAGCTAAGATGTGTGAGAGGGTGGTGAAGAATAGATGGACAGACTTCTTGGAGAAAAATGACATACTTTGTGAGTGTCAATTTGGTTTTAGAAAAGGGCGTTCATGCACGACAAACCTGATATGTTACTATTCGAGGGTGATAGATGTAATACAGGAAAGAGATGGTTGGGCTGATGGAATATATCTGGATTTAAAAAAGGCCTTTGATAAGGTACCACACCGGAGACTGATCTGGAAACTTGAAATGGTAGGAGGAGTGCATGGCAGTTTACTAAAATGGATGGAAGACTTTTGGTAGGAAGAGAAATGAGAACAATAATTAAGGACAGACCATCAGAATGGGGCTTGGTGGAGAGTGGAGTTCCACAGGGATCAGTGTTGGCACCAGTAATGTTCGCGGTCTACATAAATGACATGGTGGATGGGGTGTCCAGTTATGTGAGCCTATTTGCAGACGATGCAAAATTGTTAAGAAAAGTGAGATGTGACAAAGATTGCGAACTACTCCAGGAAGACTTGGACAGAATATGGAAATGGAGCTGTACATGGCAAATGGAGTTCAACACGACAAAATGCAAGAAATTAGAGTTTGGCAAGAGTGAAAGAAGAATCAGGAGTATGTACAAGATAGGAAATGAAGACATAAAACCAGTCATGAAGAAAAGACCTTGGGGTGACAATTACCAATGACCTATCGCCAGAGAGACATATAAACAAAATAATTGGAGAAGTATTGAACTTATTGAGGAACATAAGAGTGGCGTTCGTATATTTAGATGAAGAAATGATGAAGAAAATAATTACTGCAATGATAAGACCGAGGCTTGAATATGCAACAATACAGTGGGCTCCGAACTTAAAGAAACACATAAGGAAACTAGAGAAAGTACAGAGGGCTGCAACAAAATGGTGCCTGACTTAAGAGATTTGACTTATGAAGACAGACTGAACAGAATGCAACTTCCGACCCTGGAAAACAGAAGAGAAAGGGGAGACCTGATAGCAATATACAGAGTGATGATTGGCATGGAAAAAATGGATAGGGAAGATCTGTGTATGTGGAATGAAAGAATGTCGAGAGGGCATGGGAAAAACTAAAATGGCCACTTATAGGAGAGATGTGAAAAATATAGCTTCCTCATAGAAGGGTGGAAGCATGGAATAGTTTAGACGTGGAAGTGGTCAACGCAAGGAATATTCATGATTTTAAGAAAAGCTGGACATTAGTCGATATGGAGACGGGACAGCACGAGCATAGCTCTTTTCCCGTATGTTACAATTAGGTAAATACAATTAGGTAAATACACACACACACACACACACACACACACACACACACACACACACACACACACACACACACACACACACACACAAGAAGCAGATGGAAGAAAGACTCGGTAAAGCCGAGAAAGAAAAGGAGAAGCTGAAAGATCTAGTAAACAAGGAAGAGGAAAGAGTACAGAACGTGATTAAAATAGAAGTACAAGCATGGAGAGTCCAAGATAAGAAAGATAAGGCCAATTTTCAGGAGGTGATTCAAGAAAAACTTAAAGAAAAAGAAGAAAATATGACAAACAAAATGATAGGAGTCCTCAAGACAAAAGAAAATCTAGTTAGAGAAATTGCAGAAAAAAAAAAGAGTGTAGTCGTATTTGGAATAAAAGAAAAAAATATAAAATATAGACCCAAAAGAGAAAAAGAAGAAATGAAATCAGTCAAAGACCTACTGAAGAATCTTAATGACGAAGATAGGCAGAACTTGGAAGAGGAAGTAGAAGAAATAAACAGAATGGGACCATATCAAGAAGGAAAATACGAGACCAATTAAAATACTACTAAAATCACAAGCAGCAACAGAAGAAATATTATATAGAACAACAAAACTTAGAGAAACAGAAGGCTGCAAGGATATCTATATAAAGAAAAATAGAAATGAGGAAGAAAGGAAGAGATACAAAGTACTGGCAGCAGCAGTAAGGGAAAAGAATAATGAAAGGTCAGAAGAGGAGAAGAAGGCATTTTTTTGGAGAATTCTAGGAGACAGGATAAGGAAATGGTATATAAACGAGAAGGAAGAGAAAAAAGTGGAACAAGTTTAACTAAAAATGATGAAGGCAAAAGACTAAAAATGATGTATACGAACACAGACGAGGTTTTATCAAGTAAATTAGAATTAAGAAATTACATAAGGAAAGAAAATCCAGATATTGTATGCCTGGCTGAAACAAAACTAAATGAGGCAATCATAATAGATTTGGATAATAGGTATGATGTATGGAGAAGAGACAGAGTGGGTAAAGGAGGAGGAGGAGTCATGATAATGTTAAGGAAGGAGATAGTGATAAACAAAGTGGAATGTGGGGAAGGAAAAGCAGAAGTATTGTATATTAAGATGCATATTAATAAAAAAGAGTTAACAATCATTGTAACATATGTGCCACCAAAAACAAATTCATGGACCAATCAAGAATATAAAGACATGATAGATGACACAATAAGGAGTCTAACGAGAATCGTTAAAGAAAGGAAAATAGTTATATTAGTAGGAGATTTCAACTGTAAAGAAGTGGACTGGGAAAATTATGAAAGTGGTATGGGGAAGAAGCCTGGGAGAAAGATTCTTGAACCTAATGATAGACAATATGATGGACCAGAGAGTAAAGGAATGCACAAGATTCAGAGGAAACGACGAGCCGGCGAGATTGGACCTAGTTTTTACAAGGGGTATACAAATGAATGACGATGTAAGATATAAGTGCCTATTGGGAAAGAGTGACCATGCAATATTAGAAATAGATATAGAAGAAGGAAAGGAAGATAGAGACGATTCATACAAAAGAGACCGATTAAATTACAGAAAGGCTGATATTGAGAATCTCAAGAACTATTTTAAAAACGTAGACTGGGAGGAGATGGAAAACTCAGAGACAATGCAAGACAAATATAACTTATTTTTGGAAATATACAAAACAGGAGTCAGGGAATATGTCCCAAAATATAGACCAAAAGAAGAAGGAAAGAAAGATTGGTTTAATGCAAGATGTGCCAAGGCAAAGGAGAAAAGAGATGGAGCATGGAAAAGGTGGAGGAGAAATAGGAATCCAACAAACAAGGAAAACTTCAAGGCAGCGAGAAATGAATATGTTAAGGTGAGGAAGGAAGAGGAAAAGAACTTGAAAAGATATTGTCGAAAAATGTAAGGAGCAACCAAAATTGTTCTATAGATTCATAAATGGAAAAATTAGGCAAAAAGAAACAATAGAAAGGTTAAAAGGAGAGAACGGGATGGTGGAAGACCAAAAAAGTATGGCAGAACTATTAAATAAAAAATTCCAGGAGGTCTTTACTAAAGAATCCAAATTTGAGAGGCCACAGGTTAATAGAGAGACAATCTATATGAAAGAGATTAAAGTAACCAAGCTTGAAATAAAAGAGTTATTGAAGGAACTGGATGAAGAGAAGGCAATGGGACTGGATGAAGTCTCAGGCAGAATACTGAAAGAATGTAGGGAAAAACTAACAAGTCCTATATACAACATCATAAAATGCTCAATAGAAAATGGAACAGTGCCAGTAGAATGGAAAAGAGCTGAGGTGGTTCCCATATATAAGAGCGGAAGGAAAGAAGAACCTTTAAATTACAGACCGGTATCACTAACTAGTGTAATATGCAAGATGTGTGAAAGAATAATAAAGAAACAATGGATCGAGTTCCTTGAAGACAACAAATTAATATCAAATACCCAATTTGGTTTTAGAAAAAGATGGTCGTGTGTAACTCGTTTATTGAGTTTCTATCCTAGAATAGTTGATAGAGTACAAGAGAGAGAGGGATGGGTTGACTGTATTTATTTGGATTTATAAAAGGCATTTGACAAAGTGCCACATGCAAGATTACTATGGAAGTTAGAGGAGAAAGGTGACATTGAGATGGATAGAAAATTATTTGGGGGGAGAGAAATAAGGACGGTAGTTAAAGATATGAAGTCCAAGTGGAGAGCAGTAAAAAGCGGAGTGCCACAGGGGTCAGTATTGACACCAATACTTTTCCTCATTTGTATTAACGACATGCCAGAAGGAGTGAACAGCTACATAAATCTGTTTGCAGATGATACGAAACTGTGCAGAGTTATAAAGCAAAAAGAGGATTGTGAAATACTGCAAAGAGACCTAAATAAGATCTGGGAATGGAGTAAAAAGTGGGAAATGGAATTCAATGTGAATAAAAGCCATGTCATGGAAATGGGAAAGAGTGAAAGACGACCTGTGGGAATCTATAAGATGGGAGATGGAGTAGAACTGGAGAAAGTCAAAAAGGAAAAGGACTTAGGAGTGACGATGGAAGAAAACAATCAACCGGTAAGCCATATTGATAGAATTTTCAGAGAGACATATAATTTGCTAAGGAATATTGGAGTTGCATTTCACTACATGGACAAAGAAATGATGAAGAAATTGATAAGTACTATAACAAGACCCAGATTGGAATATGCAGGAGTAGTGTGGACTCCTCATAAAAAGAAACACATAAGGAAGTTGGAGAGGCTACAAAAAATGGCTACAAGAATGGTTCCAGAATTTGAAGGAATGACATATGAGGAGAGACTAAAGGCTTTGGATCTTCCAACATTGGAGCAGAGAAGGGAGAGAGGGGATCTCATACAAGTTTATAAATTGATCAACAGAATGGACCAAGTGGATAATGAGAAACTGATCCTGAGAGAAGAATATGACATCCGAAGCACAAGATCGCATAGTAAAAAGCTGAGAAAAGGAAGATGTCTGAGGGATGTTAAAAAATATAGTTTCCCGCAAAGATGTATTGAGACGTGGAATAGTTTAAATGAAGAAGTAGTGTCTGCAACTGGTGTGCATACTTTTAAAGTAAGATTGGATAAGTGTAGATATGGAGACAGGGCCACACGACCATAAAGCCCAGGCCCTGTAAAACTACAACTAGGTAAATACACAATCACAGGAAGGACACACTGTTCACAATCAGCTGATCTTCACTATGTACCTGTTGTACAGTATTTACAGTGGCCTGGGCAAGTAGTGTGGACTTGTTTTTCATGAAATCAATTATTAAAGACTCATGAGTAAAAAAGATATTCCATCAAAATGCAGACATGAGACTAGGGAAAGAATGAAAGCTGATGATGACTATTTTGGTGAGGGAGGGATCGCATTCGAAGGCTTTGATATGGCGAATACTTCACTACTTAAGAGAGTGTTGAATATTAAACATAAACTAGATAAATTGATAAAGGAGAATATGGAAATGAAAGAGAATGAAGAACAGGAAAAAAAATTTTAAAAACTAAGAGAAAGGATAAAAAAGGTGGAAGAAAATGAAGCTAGACTAAGAGCGGAAAACGAAGAACTGAAAAAGGAAGTACCTAACTACAAAAAGCAGATGGAAGAAGGACTCAGTAAAGCCGAGGAAGAAAAAGAGAAGCTGAAAGATCTAGTAAACAAAGAAGAGGAAAGAGTACAGAATGTGATTAAAAAAGAAGTACAAGCATGGAGAGTCCAAGATAAGAAAGATAAGGCTGATTTTCAGGAGGTGATTCAAGAACAACTAAAAGAAAAAGAAGAAAATATTACAAACAAAATGATAGGAATCCTCAAGAAAAAAGAAATCTAGTTAGAGAAATTGCAGAAAAAAAGAAGAGTGCAGTCGTATTTGGAATAAAAGAAAAATAATATAAAATATAGACCAATAAGAGAAAAAGAAGAAATGAAATCAGTCAAAGACCTACTAAAAAATTTAAACGACGAAGATAGGCAGAACTTGGAAGAGGAAGTAGAAGAAATAAACAGAATGGGACCATATCAAGAAGGAAAAATGAGACCAATTAAAATACTACTAAAATCACAAGCAGCAACAGAAGAAATATTATATAGAACAACAAAACTTAGAGAAACAGAAGGCTGCAAGGATATATATATATATATATATATATATATATATATATATATATATATATATATATATATATATATATATATATATAAAAAAAAAATTGAAATGAGGAAGAAAGGAAGAGATACAATGAACTGGCAGCAGCATTAAGGGAAAAAAATAATGAAAGGCCAGAAGAGGAAAAAAAAGGCATGTTTTGGAGAATTCTAGGAGACAGGATAAGGAAATGGTACATAAATGAGAAAGAAGAGAAAAAAGTGGAACAAGTTTAACTAAAAGTGATAAAGGCAAGAGACTAAAAATGATGTATACTAACATAGACGGGGTTTTATCAAGTAAATTAGAATTAAGAGATTACATAAAGAAAGAAAATCCAGATATTGTATGCCTGGCTGAAACAAAACTAAATGAGGCAATCAAAATAGGTATAATGTATGGAAAAGAGACAGAGGGGGTAAAGGAGGAGGAGGAGTCATGATGATGTTAAGGAAGGAGATAGTGATAAACCAAGTGGAATGTGGGGAAGGAAAAGCAGAAGTACTGTATGTTAAGATGCATATTAATAGAAAAGAGTTAACAATCATTGTCACATATGTGCCACCAAAAACAAATTCATGGACCAATCAAGAATATAAAGACATGATAGATGACACAATAAGGAGTCTAATGAAAATCGTAAAAGAAAGAAGAAAAGTTATATTAGTAGGAGATTTCAACTGTAAAGAAGTGGACTGGGAAAAATATGAAAGTGGTATGGGGGATGAAGCCTAGGGAGAAAGATTCCTGACCAGAGAGTAAAGGAATGCACAAAATTCAAAGGAAACGACGAGTCGGCGAGATTGGACCTAATTTTTACAAGGGGTATACGAATGAATGATGATATAAGTTATAAGTGCCCATTGGGAAAGAGTGACCATGTAATATTAGAAATGGATATAGAAGAGGGAAAGGAAGACAGAGACGATTCATACAAAGGAGACCAATTAAATTACAGAAAGGCTGATATTGAGAATCTCAAGAACTACTTGAAAAACTTTAACTGGGAGGAGATGGAAAACTCAGAGACAGTGCAAGAGAAGTATAACTTATTTTTGGAAATATACAAAACAAGAGTCAAAAATATGTCCCGAAATATAGACCTAAAGAAGAAGGAAAGAAAGATTGTTTTACCGTAAGGTGTGCTAGGGCAAAGGAGAAAAGAGATGGAGCATGGAAAAGGTGGAGGAGAAATAGAAATCCAGTAAATAAGGAAAACTTCAAGGCAGCGAGAAATGAATACATTAATGTGAGGAAGGATGAGGAAAGGAACTATGAAAAAGGACTGTCGAAAAATGTAAGGAGCAACTGAAATTGTTCTACAGATACATAAATGGAAAAATTAGGCAAAAAGAAACAATAGAAAGGTTAAAAGGTGAGAAGAGGATGGTGGAAGACCCAAAAAGTATGGCAGAACTATAAAATAATAAATTCCAGGAGATCTTTACTAAGGAATCCAAATTTGAAAGCCCACAGGGTAATATAGAGACCGTCTATATGAAAGAGGTTAAAGTAACCAAGCTTGAAATAAAAGAGTTAGTGAAGGAATTGGATGAAGAGAAGGCAATGGGACTGGATGAAGTCTCAGGCAGAATACTGAAAGAATGTACGGAAGAACTAGCAAGTCCTATATACATCATAAAATGCTCAATAGAAAATGGAATAGTACCAGTAGAATGGAAAAGAGCTGAGGTGGTTCCCATATATAAGAGCGAAAGGAAGGAAGAACCTTTAAATTACAGACCGGTATCATTAACTAGTGTAATATGCAAGATGTGTGAAAGAATAATAAAGAAACAATGGATCGAGTTCCTTGAAGACAATAAATTAACATCAAATAACCAATCTGGTTTTAGAAAAAGACGGTCGTGTGTAACAAATTTACTGAGTTTCTACTCTAGAATAGTTGATAGAATACAAGAGAGAGAGAGGGATGGGTTGACTGTATTTATTTAGATTTAAAAAAGGTGTTTGATAAAGTGCCACATGCAAGATTACTGTGGAAGTTAGAGGAGAAGGGTGGCACATTGAGATGGATGGAAAATTACTTGAGGGGGAGAGAATTAAGGACGTTAGTTAAAGATATGAAGTCCAAGCGGAGAGCAGTAGAAAGTGGAGTGCCACAGGGATAAGTATCAGCACTAATACTATTCCTCATATATATAAACGACATGCCAGAAGGAGTGAACAGCTACGTAAGTCTGTTTGCGGACGATACGAAACTGTGCAGAGTTATAAAGCAAAAAGAGGATTGTGAAATACTGCAGGAGACCTAAATAAGATCTGGGAATGGTGTAAAAAAGGAAATGGAATTACATGTGGACAAAAGTCATGTCATGGAAATGGGAAAGAGTGAAAGATGACCCGTGGGAATCTATAAGATGGGAGATGGAGTAGAACTGGAGAAAGTAGAAAAGGAAAAGGACTTAGGAGTGATGATGGAAGAAAACAATCAACCAGTAAGCCATATTGATAGAATTTTCAGAGAGACATATAATTTGCTAAGGAATACTGGATTAGCATTTCACTACACGGACAAAGAAATGATGAAGAAATTGATAAGTACTATAATAAGACCCAGATTGGAATATGCAGGAGTTGTGTGGACCCCCCTTAAAAAGAAACACATAAAGAAGTTGGAGAGACTACAAAAAATGGCTACAAGAATGGTTCCAGAATTTGAAGGGATGACATATGAGGAGAGACTAAAGGCTATGGGTCTACCAACCCTGGAACTGAGAAGGGAGAGAGGGGATTTGATACAAGTTTATAAAATGATCAACAGAATGGACCAAATGGATAATGAGAAACTGATCCTGAGAGAAGAATATGACATTCGAAGCACAAGATCGCATAGTAAAAAGCTGAGAAAGGGAAGATGTCCAAGAGATGTTAAAAAATATAGTTTCCCACAAAGATGTTTTGAGATGTGGAACAGTTTGAATGCAGAAGTGGTGTCAGCAACGAGTGTGCATAGTTTTAAAGAAAAATTCGATAAGTGTAGATATGGAGATGGGACCACACGAGCAAAAACCCCAGGCCCTGTAAAACTACAACTAGGTAAATACAACTAGGTAAATAAACACACACACACACACACACACACACACACACACACACACACACGCCTAAGAGTAACCAAGGTAGGAAAGGAGCTTGTAATGTTTGTCCCGTCTCCATATAGTCATGTTAACTGTTGATTAGCAAAATAATGTCCAGGGAAGGTGAATATAAACTGTAGCCTGCGTTTGAGCCATCAGCTGGTTTGTTTACATCTGCGCAACATGGCGGCCGTGAACTCGAAAGACGAATCAGACTTCACAGGATTTCAAGGAATAATGGAGAAGAGCGTTTATGTGAAGAAAATTCTGGAGTTGGAAGGTAAAATTGAAAAACTGTTTGAAAAGTATGGGGCCTGGAAACGAGTTATGACAATGTAATGAAAGAGTGTGCCGATATGAAGAAGGAAAATGAAGTACTGAAAGAGGAAGTTAAGCTAATTAAAGTGAATTGTGAAAATGTGGAGAATCTCTAGGAAAAGTGATGGAGAAGCAGGCTGAATGGAAAAAAGTCAGGAAGTGGAAAGAAAGGAGGTAAATTACAAAGTTGCAAGTCTGGAAAAGGAAATCAAAGAGTCTGGGAGAAAACTTTGGGCCTTGCTGAAATTATAGATCAACAGATCATAGAAGAGAAGATTGCTGAGAAAGTGGTGAAGGTTATTAAGTCAAATGAGACATTGGTGAGGGAAACTGTAGACAAAAAGAGATGTGTGGTGATATTTGGTGTGGAGGAGGATAAGACACCGAGTAAAATGGAGAGAGAAAAACATAAAAAGGTGATAAATAATATCATTAATGTGGTGCAGGAGGAGGAAAAGACCTAGTACAAGAAATAGAGGACTTCCATAGAATTGGAAAGTTCACAGGAGAAGGTATGAGGCCAATAAGAATCAAACTTAAGTCACAAAAGGATGTAGATGAATTGGTGGAGAAGTCATGGAGGCTAGCCCAGCAGGAAACAACAAGGAAGATTTGGTTGAGAAGAGATCTCGGTGAAAAGGAAAGAGAAATGTTAAATGAGTTGAGAAAGGAGGCTTTGAAAAAATGAAGAGAGGACAGAAGAGGAGAAGAAAGAGTTTTTCTGGAGAATCTTGGATATGAGACTGAGGAAGTGGTTCATAACCCAGAAAAGTACAGCAAGAAAGGACTAAAGAAACTTACGTATGAGCGAATGTAATGTATTCCAACATAAATGGAGTGATATCGGGATTTTAGAACTCAACGATTACTTGAGGGACAAGAACCCAGATATTGTGGGTCTTACTGAAACAAAACTGAGAGAGGGAGAAGACCTGATGATGGTTGGAGAAGGAAATATAATGTTTGGAAAAGAAATAGAGTAGGTAAGATGGGAGGAGGAGTGATGTTGCTGGTTAAAAAGATATAAAGGTGGATCAAGTGAAAGAAGGTATGGGAAAGGCAGAAGTGCTAAAGATCAGAGCAGAAACTAATGAAGGAAAAAGAGGCACTACATAGTGGTGTACGTACCACCTAAGACAAATGCATGGTCAGTACAGGAATATGAAGAAATGATAAGTGATACAGGAACATGTCTGGAAGAAATGTTGGGTGGCTGTGAACGAACTATAATGATGGGAGATTTTAATTGTAAAGAGGTGTGTTGGGAGGACTGGTCAATGGAAGGATCAGAGACAACATGGGGAAATACACTATTGACACTGGCAATGGAAAATGTGTTAACTCAGTGGGTCAAAGAAGATACTAGGTTTGGAGGAGAGGAGCATCGTCAAGACTGGACTTGGTCTTTAGTACAGAGCCAATGGTCATTGAGGAGATGAGGGTGGAGTGCCCTTTAGCAAAGAGTGATCATGCAGTTTTGGAGTTCAAGGTGATAGATGAAGAGAAATCTAGAAGAAATGAAGAATATAAAGTGGGAAGATGGAATTATGCCAAGACAGATTTTGGAAACCTAAAGAAATTCTTTCAAGAGACAAATTGGATGAAATTCAAGAGTGCTAAGGAGCAAATGAAAAGTGGAAGGAATTTATAAAAATATACAAAGAAGGTGAGAAAAATTTGTACCAATAAGACAACATAGAGAAGTTGGAAAGCAGGACTGGTTTAACGATAGATGTGAAAAGGCTAGAACAAGAAAAGAGGATGCATGGAAGAGGTGGAGAAGGAAAAGACGGATTAAGCAGTGGGAAAGTTACAAAAGAGCAAGAAATGAATATGTGTTGATTAGAAGAGAAGAAAGAAAGAAACAAGAAAAGGATATAATTGATAAATGTAAAGACCAACCAAGGCTTTTTACAGACATGTGAACAACAACATCAAAAATAGAGAAAGTATTGAAAGTTTAGAAGTAAATGGAGTATGCAGTGAAGATCCCAGGAAATGGCAGAGGCTATGAATGGATGCTTTCGGAAGGTATTCACAAAGGAGACTGCTTTTGACAAACCACTGGTAATGGAACAGAAAGGGATTATGAAGGAGTTTCAAGTAACTGTGGAGGAGATCAAGAATATGATGGGGAGTTTAGAAGTGAGAAAAGCTGTGGGACCTGATGGGGTATCAGGATGGATTTTAAGAGAATGCAGGAGCAACTGGCAGAAAAAGTTTGTGAAGTAATTGATGCCTCATTAAGGGAAGGTGTAGTGCCCCAAGACTGGAAAAGAGCTAACATTGTCCCAATCTATAAATCAGGTAACAAGAGAGACCCATTGAACTATAGACCAGTGTCACTTACAAGTGTGGTAGCTAAGATGTGTGAGAGGGTGGTGAAGAATAGATGGACAGACTTCTTGGAGAAAATGACATACTTTGTGAGTGTCAATTTGGTTTTAGAAAAGGGCGTTCATGCACGACAAACCTGATATGTTACTATTCGAGGGTGATAGATGTAATACAGGAAAGAGATGGTTGGGCTGATGGAATATATCTGGATTTAAAAAAGGCCTTTGATAAGGTACCACACCGGAG